>NC_085843.1:30798034-31098034 GCF_035594765.1 Anolis carolinensis
AGCCTCCACCACAGCCCCGGGGAGAGAGTTCCACTGTCGAACAGCTCTCACAGTGAGGAAGTTCTTCCTGATGTTCAGGTGGAATCTCCTTTCTTGTAGTTTGAAGCCATTGTTCCGTGTCCTAGTCTGCAGGGCAGCAGAAAACAAGCTTGCTCCCTCTTCCCTATGACTTCCCTTCACATATTTGTACATGGCTATCATGTCTCCTCTCAGCCTTCTCTTCTGCAGGCTAAACATGCCCAGCTCTTTAAGCCGCTCCTCATAGGGCTTGTTCTCCAGACCCTTAATCATTTTAGTCGCCCTCCTCTGGACGCTTTCCAGCTTGTCAACATCTCCCTTCAACTGTGGTGCCCAAAATTGGACACAGTATTCCAGGTGTGGTCTGACCAAGGCAGAATAGAGGGGGAGCATAACTTCCCTGGATCTAGACGCTATTCCCCTATTGATGCAGGCCAGAATCCCATTGGCTTTTTTAGCAGCCACATCACATTGTTGGCTCATGTTTAACTTGTTGTCCACGAGGACTCCAAGGTCTTTTTCGCACACACTGCTGTCAAGCGATTTTTGGTGGAATCTCCCCCAAAGGGGTTAAATTGAGTCTAACCGCTCAGAGATTACCACAACAGGATGGAGTTCCAATTAAGATTTAGAAACATTCAGGAGGAAACTAAAGAGAATTTAAGAAAAATAATTGTGAATTTAGTAGCACATATCCTACAACAATCGATAGTGGAGACAGAGAAAGTAATTGACAGGGTCTGTAGATTAACAACGAATTATGCAAAAAAGAATAAGGTCACGAGAGATGTAATTGTCCATTTCACCAAGAAAAGTTCTCGGGACGAAATCCTGATGCAGAACTGTACACATCCAACTTTCCACAAGGAAAAAAAGCGAGCCATCTTAAAAGAATTCCCAATGACAACATTGAACAAAGCCCCCCACAAGGATGGTAAAAACATCAAAAAATCCAGGCATCCCCTGGGCAACATCGTTGCAGATGGCCAATTTTCTCACACCAGAAACAACTTGCAGTTTCTCAAGTCACTCCTGACATGAAAAAAAAAACCTCCACCTCAAACCTGGGCTTTCTCAGGATGGTGTCTAGATGTTACTGGGAGGGCACCCAGACACCAATCCCCAAAACCAGCCTTAAATTAAACAAATACTTACTGGGCCTGCATCGACCTCCTCCAGCAGGCCTTCTGGTGTGTAGAAATGATGTGCCAGAAGACCAGGGAGTGGGGAGAGGAACAATGTCCCTCTCCCCCCCCCCCCCCCCGCGTACCAGGAGGCCTGCTGGAGGAGGTTAATGGTGACCTGGTAAAGTTTTGTTTAATTTTAGGGCTGGTTTACAGGGGTTGTTTTTTTTGGGGGGGGGGGGGCTCTCCGTTCTCCTGGCTCATGGAGGCCAAAAAACTGAGAAGGCTGTGGGGATTGACCCCAGGAATACCCAGGAGTCAGTCCCCACAGGCCCCATACTCCATTAGACTCAGGCCTTTCAGGAAGGCCCAGTTCTAATGAGGTATTAAGTTAATTCAGAACAAAGCAGGGTTTACCTGCTTTGTCCCAAATTAATTCTCTTTTGCTGCAAGCAATGTTTGGATGCCTCTGGTAAAAGGCCGACAGGCCCTGCATTTGGGCCTGTCTGGATGGGTCCTTAGTTTATTTAAGCAGCATGCCACTTGTAGCATCTCATAGGGCAGACAATGTGTTGCAAGGAACTTACAGGGATTTTTTTCCCAAATGTGCCAAGAACTGGCAGCATTGTGCTCATTGGTCACAATTGCTTTTTTGCTTTCCTGGAAACACAATGGGAACCAGTAGTTAATTGCTTAGAGTTCAACACCAATCCAGAGACCACTACATTAGGTAACAATGAAGTAGACTGCAGTGCCAAAATCTTTTGCTAGAATTGGGAACCTGGGATCTGGGGCCAACTCTAGCCATCTGGGTTTCCTGTGATGCTCATGCCCTCTTCCACTTTCATTGTTGTTTGGTGGTTTCCCTGCTTTTGTATCATTACCTACTTTTAAATAAAGATTAGGATGCCAACTTGCTGACAAAAAATCTAAAGTGTTTGGCCACATGATTTTCCCCTCCCCTTGGTCCTCTTATCAATGGATGATTTCTGCAGATTTAAGAACTTACTTCAAACTGAATATCACCCTTGTTCTGAAAGTAGTCCCCTTTTCCTTAGGCTAGTATACCTTGCCAGTCTTTTAAGGTGTCTCAAAATTCTTAGTTGTTTGAATCCAATGAGATTTTCACCCTTTCAATCAAAAGGAAGGTAGATGACATCAATAGGATTCCAACTCTCTCTGAATTTTCCCTATGAGTAAATAATTTGGAGGACAGCAAATGGGTAAAAAGCCACTGACAGCTGGAGTGTTGTGCCCCCTTCCCTCTGCCCATCTTATCATGGTGATAATCTGTCCTTTGATCCTTTGTCAACAGTGCAAAGAAAGTCAAAAGCCACCACCCTGTCCCCACCACCCTCTTCCCCAACCGTAGTCGTTGGCATCTCATAAAACATTTACAAAACCTGTCATAAACAGGCTCGATAAGGAAACAGGACACTAGATTTCTGGAGTCAGCAGCTTTGACGGAAAGGACTTTTCTATCACTCCAAGGTTCCTCTGTTTAAACAGCAAACATCACCCCACCAGCTTCACCCTGCCATAAAATCTTTGAGCAAAGACTTTTTGCCAGCCTTAGAGATTACTTGCTTTATTTGGAATGCATTACCCAATCAGCCTCCATCCACCTTTGAAGCAATTCATTGTGATGCTGGAGAGCAATCCCAAGTAGGAAGCGTTTTTGCCACAATCTGAGCCCCAAACAGAAGATGTAGGAACCCTTCAAATGCTCTGGACACCTCTATTGTAGAAAAAAAACACTGCAAGCTCCTTTTCTAATCTGTAATCAGTAGTGAGGCGTAATACAAAGACTTTGATAAGGTGATAGCCCAAATTCAAATATGACAATCCCTTTTGAGATTATCACATTTAAGATTATCATATTTTGAGATAATTTTGAGATTATCATATTTGGTCTAGTGCAGAAGTGTCAAACTTGTGGCCCTCCAGATGTTTGGTCCTCCAATTCCCAGAAGCCCACCCAGCTTGACCAATAGCATAGGATTCTGGGAGCTGAAGCCCAAAACACATGGAGAGCCACAAGTTTGACACTACATAGTATAGTGGATCACTGTGGAACAGAATGTCAAAGAAGCCTATGATTTTTGATGATGTTGATGATACCAAGGTGATTTAGGTGTTTGATTCATAGGGTTGTCATAAGCTGACGTTGACGTGAAGGCAATCAGCAATAATGATAGAAGAAATATGCATTTTCTACATCATGATACTAAATCAACACATAGTTTCATTGAAACCATGCAGGCATTGTAATATCATATTACAACTGAAATAGCTTCTACAATCCAACCAGATGGGGTAAGCCATAACTTCCATGAGCCAATGGGGAATATAGTGTTGTGGTAATCTCTGAGCGGTTAGACTCAATTTAACCCCCTCTGGGGGAGATTCTACCAAAATGCAGCAGAGTAGCAAAAGCAAAAGCTTTCAAATGCAACAGTTACTTACACGGGGCGAGCAAAGAGAAGCCTTTGTCTATTTAGGATTGCAATGGACTGCAGAGTCTCAGTAAAAGTTCAAAAAGTATTTATTCAAGTAAAAAGAACTCCATGGTAGATAGAAAGGCTTGGGAGCTGTCTAGTCTACTCTAGACTGGTTTCTAAGGAAAAAATAAGAAAGGAAAAATAACAAACATCTAAATAGTTACATCTTGCCAGGAGAGACAGCAAGATGCTGCTTGTTAGTTAGAAGAACAAAGGGAGAAGAGAGAACCAAAAATGGTTCCAACCTCATGGGGCCATAAAAGACATTCTGACCAATAAGAAGTTAGTGTCCCTGGAGATTCACATTTCTACTAACTTCAAAGTAAGGGATGTGACGTAAACAGGATAGAGTGAAACACAGTAAAGCCTATCTAGGCATGCTTTGGAAACAGGGAAAGGATTCCCTCTATCTAACTACATCTAGACTTGAATAGTCCAGGGTGATTCCCAACATATAGCCCAACACATCTGGAATAGGGAGTCAGATTGTTAGAGGAAGAATAGTTTCCTACAAGAACGTGTGCAGTCAAACTTCCACATTCTCTGAGATTAAGGACACAAAACCCTCATAAAAGTGAAGAACGTCAAAGATATTAGTAAAAAAATTTCTACCTGAGAAAATTCTCTATGAATGTTTAGGTCTCCCAGTATGAATCTATGGTCAACTTCTACTGGAAGCTGAATACATTGGAGGATCAAGAGATACTTAGAGAGCCGCCATCTCTAGAAATCGCTTGGTCCTCCAGCCTAACTAGGAATCATACTTGAAAACCAACGACTTCATCATATGAAAGCAGGGAAAAGCGGAGAGAACCATCTTCTTTTATTTTCTACTGTACCTTTCTGTCT
This sequence comes from Anolis carolinensis, assembly GCF_035594765.1. Lineage (NCBI taxonomy): Eukaryota > Metazoa > Chordata > Lepidosauria > Squamata > Anolidae > Anolis > Anolis carolinensis. Next base: position 30,802,527 of record NC_085843.1, read on the forward strand.
TCAGATATACCAGCCATCTCACATTCTTTCCCTGCCTTTTCTTGCTTCCATCCAGCTTCTCTCTGGCTTCTGTCATTGGGAGTCTTCCCTCTGTTTCTTTGCGCTGCTGCAATGGGAAACCACTGGAAGTAGTGTCACATCATGTGATAGCCTCTGCAAGACTCCGTTTTGGCAGCACAGAGAAGTGGAGAGAAGACAGAGAGAAGACTGTGTGGGACGAAGTCCCAGGCCTAGATATTCCAAGAGTTTCAAATCAAATGATCAAATTCACAAATGTCAAAACAGCGAATGTGGAGGGACAACAGCAGTCTATTTTGGCAGCAGATACTTGCTGAAAAAGTTGGCCTAGGACAGTGGTTCTCAACCTGTGGGTCCCCCGATGTTTTTGGCCTACAACTCCCAGAAATCCCAGCCAGTTTACCAGCTGTTAGGATTTGTGGGAGTTAAAGGCCAAAACATCTGGGAACCCCAGGTTGAGAACCACTGGCTTAGGGGGATTTAGGGAGCAGTAGTCCAAAACAGTAATTTCCCCACACACTGATCTTGAGTTCTCTAAGGCTTTTTCCTGAGATATCTATGAAGGACAAGTTCAGCTTCTCATGCAGTTCTGAATGACAGCCAATTTGGCTGTCTTTCAGTGCACAATCCAAAGAACAGCCAAGGCTGTTCTTCTGACAGTCATAAAACCCTCCAGGGCTGCAAAAGAACAGGTCGGAAAGCTCAAAGGATACAGCTCTAGTGCAGTAATAATTAACAAGGCAATGACATTAATCTCTGGGTTTCTTTCCCCTCATTATCAATGATAAAGAAAAGTTATATACACAACATCCCTCAAATTCTGTTAAATGTTCCAAAGACCAGGAGACCAGCTATTTTATAATGTCTGTCTCAGATCGCTGGGCTTAAACTCTCTCTTGCTCTTGTTGTCCCTCACTAGCATCCTCTGTGAAGCCCTGAAGCCCCAGTAGAAGGAACAGGCAGAGCAGCATGTAATGAAGTATGGCCAGAAACTGGAAATGATACTTTAGGGGATTATAACTTTAATTGCCATCTAGCTGCCTGAGAGTGAAGGCAGTATTCTAACTTTCACAAAACATTTTGTCACTTTTGCAAGCTATGCAGCATATAGTGTGGTACTGGACAAAGACTGGGAGAGTCAGATTCAGATCCCTATCCAGCTATGAATCTCCATTGGACTCCTCAAAACAGTCATACTAATTATAGCAATTTCAACTATCTTCCAGATCTGCTGTGAATAAACGTGGAAAAACCATATATGTCACCTTTAATACCAGAATATAAATAATCATGAATAAATCAATTTGGCACTTTAGAAGGAAACAGCAGCTTGCTTCAAGACCAGTGGCTTCTGTACCCATGGACCTCAGTTTGTGTGCAAAGAGAGGACAGAGCTCAGAAAAGCTACTTTTTAAGACATAGTTTCCTGAATCTTCTAGTGATATGGTGGCCATGCTCACTTGGAATTCTTGTTGTAGCATTTTCAATTTATCTAAGAATGCTCAACTAGGGTGGATATTAGAGACTTTCCACATTGCTTAGAGTAAGACATTATATGTCTACAGTTTTAAATCTGCTTCTGTTTTGCACATTGCACTGTAGCTGTGCAACAAAAGTCAAACAATAATTTTAAAATATAAGAAAACCATAAATTGGAGTCAACTTGAAGACACAATTTACTTATCTGTGGATTGGTTTTAGCAGCTCATGTAATCTGCCTCCTTAGGCTTTTCTTTGTTAATGTCAATTATTACTCTTCAGTGAGTCATCTCCCAAATATTTAGATAATCATCTATTTTTCTTTATTTCTAATTCTGTTATGTTTTATTACATAGCATAAATAATAATAAAGTACAATAATTGTGCTAATTGGAATGTTTCCTGCTTAGGCACTCCAGGAGCTGTTATTTGGCAATAAAATATTATATTATGCATGTTCACACATAATGAAGCATTTAAACCAATAATATTGAGTCATAACTAACCTCATAAAAGGAAGTTTATAATCCAGGCTAGTAATATATCAGGCATTAGAAACATTTCGTATCACATACAACATTGACAAAAGAGCACACATTTGTATTAGACTGACATGCGCTAATTTTTATTTCATAGACAGAAATTTAAGAATAAATAATGGGATCTCAACTTAGTCATGCTTAGAATGAACTAACTAGTAGAGTACCACAGTAAGCTCTGTACAAAAGCAATTACTGCAGTCCTTCTGCTCCAAGTCAGTGGTGTATATTAGTGTTAAAATAATTGACCAAGCTCCTGGTTCAAGCTATCAAGCAACTCACCTGGATAACTTGGGTAGCTTGTGTGTTCTTCCCCATTAACAACCTTTGCCCTCTTGACCACACACAGACATTGCTTGGCCACACAGATTCCAGTTTTCATCTCAGAAATGTTGCAGGATATGCACTTCCCAGTATTTCTCACCATTGTCTATCCTAGTTAAGGGAAGAACACTACAATCCCTTCCATGCTTGAAATTGTTTTATCTATCTTTTGAATTTGGCTGGTACAAACAAGGACCAGTTTTGTTCAGTTCGTTTTGCATAAGAACTTACCAGCATTTTCAGAATTTTTTTTACAAGTTCAGCTAATGATTTTTGCCTTTTTAAAAAAAAATAAATCTAAATATAAAGAAAAGTGTAAATGAAATGTTCAGCCATTTCTATGCCCAGGAAGGGGAGGGGGCAGGAAGGAGGATGAGGCAGAACTAAAGTTTTGGTGTAGTTTTCCATCCTGACACCTGGTCTTACATAGCGAGTATGCCAGACTATGGTCTTCCTTTTGGACTGTTTCCTGATGACCCTGTATGCTATTTAGGCATGGCAGAGAAGGTCAACATATTGTATTTCCTCTTAAAATCAGAGAAAAAAGGCGGGGAGGATTTGAACTACATGACTGGCGCCTTTCAGTCTGTGTTTGACTCTATAGTTTATCTCTTACTTTCCCTTGGCAGTTTAAAAACCGTACAGTGGTGAGATAAACAGAAATGAGTAAGCGCTCAAAAGCTTGCTATCTTACCTACAAGTGCCAATAAAAAGGCCATAATTTTAAAAATGGCATATTTATATTTATATTGTGCATATAGATGAAGGAGAGTTTACATTAGTCAACAGTTTCCAATGACACACACTCCTGGGTGCCACCTACTTTCAGTTTACACAGCTAAAGGCTCCAGTTCTTGGTTTTGCTTTTCCATCAGCTGGGTGAGTGAACTGAAGTAGGCAATGGTGGTGGAGGGTTAGTAAAATTCATTTCCATTTGATTTCCAGGCTGAGAAGTACATGCCACCATTTCGTAGCAAAGCCACAAACTTTATAACATGGGTGGAGGAAGCTTCTACTAGACAGTGGTGCTTGTCAAAGTAGTTTCCCCTTAAAGACCATGTCACTTCTAGGTCATAGTATATAACCATTCTCTTAAATATCCACAATGCCTTAGAGTAATTCTGGCTAGTACAGGCAGTCTGCAAGTTATGAACAAGGTTTGTTCTTAAATGGAATTTGTACGTAAGATGGAACAAGTATATATATCTCCACCCACCCACACACAAATGTTGGATAGCATGGGGAAGAGTTAACAGTATACCCCTGTGGTGTTTGTTTTGCTGTCTGTACTCCTGTTCAGAAGACCTCACCTCACCTTCTGTCCCTGTGATAACTGGATTTTGAAGAAAAAAAAGGCTTGCTATGGAAACAAAGATTGGTGATAAAGCTTCAGTGGAGACATCTTTTCCCCAAGATAACTCTTTCAGGAGTGGATTTCCCTTCTGAGAGAGTCGATTTCTCTCACTTCCTGTTTTCTCACCCCCGTTTGTAAGTCAGGGACTGCCTGTTACTCCAAGAACATTTGGAAGTGAGTATAAAGTGGGAGTCAGTACGGTATCATGGTTTGAGTATTGTGCTATAACTCTGGAGACCAGGGTTTGAATCCCCATTCAGTGATGAAGCACATTGAGTGGCCTTGGGCAGGTCCCACACTCTCAGCCTCAGAGAAAGATAATGGCAAACCTGAACAGATCTTGCCAAGGAAACCTTATGATAGGCTATCCTTGAAGCCACCATAGTTTGGAAATTAGTTGAAGACCAATAAAAACAACAAAGTGCAGTTCTCTGGAGCTATATGCAACATGAAGGCTAGTTTTATGGCCCTTGGAATAAGGTCAAGACCCCATCAAACATGCCCTGATCTCCTTGTTATTATGACAACCCCTGTGGCTCTTCTCTCAGTGAACATTATGTGTTCCCTGTGACTTTTCCAGGGTATTGTAAAGCGATTATGCTAAATGTGTGGCTATTCCCTGAGGTCCAGGGTGTGATGAAAGGCTAGACAACACTTGAGGGAGAGGTTCATTGATGGTTAGCCTAGAATTAAAGGAGAGGTCAACACGTGCTCACTGTCTGTCCCGATGGAGCCATGGACTCTGAGGTTCATATGTTTGGGGTCAAATTTTTGATAACATTGAGGTGAAATGTATGATCCCTCAAATGGCAGAAAAGTGGCCTCTAAAGCCATTACAGCTGCCTACTTCTGGTATGGAGGTTAGAATTTTAGACTAGACACACCAGACCATTTAGGGTGACACCACCCTCCTCTCTCTGTCTGATCTCTTTATTAGGGTTGTTGTTATGATTATATAGGAGAAAGAGAAGAATCTCTCCTATCACCTTGAGCTTCTTGAAGGAAAGTGGAGATGTAACCAAAATTGATAAGTCAATAAATAACAATAATTCTTAAAAGCCAAAGGTAGGTGTCAAAACAGGAGTCTTCTAGGGTCCTGGGGCACTAGCATCTGCCTTAGATGCCAGTGCTTATTCTAGGCTGCTGAGTTCTCATACTAAGGACAACAGGTCTGAGCCACCTGCTGTCCTTACAAAGTACAGAAGCTACAGTTCCTTCTTTCAGAAAATAATGTCCTCATTTGACCTTGAAATGTAGATATGAAGGTGTTTGCTTTTACTTAAGGACATACAAGACGTGGTTGGTTGAATCCATGGATGCAGAACCCATGGATATTGTAAATTTTAAAATGGTTTTAAAATTGTTTCCATTGATTTTATGTTGTGCTATTCTGAGATTTCATGATATAAGGTGAGATACACATATTTAAATTCATAAATAAATATGTGCATCCACAATATCAATGAGAAATCATTTGTGTATGCATGCAAGCATCTACCTGGGGAGTGTATGGGGAGTGAGTACATCACTTTGAGAATATATGGATCAGCTGAGAAGGCAAAATCTGAAGTTGCAACAGAGCCACAAGCTTGCTGACCTGACATGGGATCCTATTGGAGCCTTACATTTTTGTAAGTGAACATACATCTGCAGTAATTGGACCTGTTGCATAATCAGGGCCGGCCGGAGATATTTTTTGGTGTGAAGCGGGGGCGCTGAAAAGCGCCCCCGCCACCGGCCCCGCCTCCCGCGCCCTGGCCCCGCCCAGCGTGCCCTGGCCCCGCCTCCCACGCTGCGTGGGAGGCGGGGCCAGGGCGAATAGTGAGGGGGGCGGGGCCAGAGTTGGCCCCGCCCCCCGCCCAGCGTGCCCTGGCCCCGCCTCCCACGCAGCGTGGGAGGCGGGGCCAGGGCACGCTGGGCGGGGGGCGGGGCCAGAGCTGGCCCCGCCTCCCACGCTACTCCCGCTCGCCCGTCTGGCCGTTTCTAGCAGGCTAGACTTCAGCGGAGGTCCCTCCAGGCCGCGATTGCAGCCTGGAGGGACCTCCGCTGAAGTCTGGCCTGCTAGAAAAGGCCAGACGGGCGAGCGGGAGTAGCGTGGGAGGCTGAGCCAGCTCTGACGCCGCTCCCCCCCCCTCCCAGCGTGCCCTGGCCCCGCCTCCCACGCTGCGTGGGAGGCAGGGCCAAGGCACGCTGGGCGGGGGGGGGCGGCATCAGAGCTGGCTCCGCCTCCCACTCTACTCCCGCTCACCCGTCTGGCCTTTTCTAGCAGGCCAGACTGCAGCGGAGGTCCCTGCAGGCCGCGATTGCGGCCTGCAGGGACCTCCGCTGAAGTCTGGCCTACTAGAAAAGACCAGACGGGCCAGGGCGCACTGGGCGGGAGGCGGGGCACCGTCAGGGCGGTGCCCCGCCTCCCGCCCAGCCTGACGGCGCCCCCCCGGGCCTGCGCCCGAGGCGGCGGCGTCAGGTGCCTCATTAGTGGGGCCGGCCCTGTGCATAATGCCCATATTCTTTAAAGGGATGCTGTTATGTTACGATGTAGCACAGCCAGCAAAGTGCCCAATGCAGAATTAAGAAAGTTACAGTTGTTTCCCTACACATCTGTATTTCCTGTCTTTGTGTTTCAAAGTTATAATATGTGAATTCGGTTCTGTAGAATCCACTTATTTGAACATAATTTCTCAAGTGTGAAAATCCAGAAAGGCTGAAAGGTGGGAAGCTGTACCAGTAATTAATCTAATACCCACAAGGGGGCAATATTGGACCACAGGAAAAAACATCATTGTTGAGGCTCCAAGAAACTATTCCTAGTTTAGCTACTAATTTTTGGCATGGAGGTTTAGGCATGAAGTAGAGGAAGTATTATTGACTGAAGTCTCATGCACTTCTCTTCATCTCTTCATCAGATCTGAGAGTTACCTTAATCCAGAACCTAAGCATCGTGTTTTCCTAATATGGGTACTATATATAATATGTAATAGCTTTGTGGCAGGCATTATTCAAAAAATGCAGATTTTACACTTGCATTCTGTCATCTTCAAAAGTCCTTTGTTTTACATAGATTTTCATTAGAAGGGCCCTTTTCTTTGACATGTTTTTAGAGGTGTATCAGCACATTTTGAAGTGAAGACTGTCATGGTATGCAAAGATACTATATGTGTGTTAATTGGAAAATCAAATGCATGTAGCCAATTGGCTGGTTTTGCATGGACCTGGGAATTGGTGTGTAACTGTTGCTATCCTGCTGCTGGAGAACCAGTTTGAACAGGTTTATCTGTCTGTGTGTGAGAGTCTTCTGACTGCTACTCTGTTTCCCCTAAAATAAGACATCCCCAGAAAATAAGGCCTAGTAGAGGTTTTGCTGAATTGCTAAATATAAGGCCTCCCCTGAAAGTAAGACCTAGTAAAGTTTTTGTTTGGAAGCATGCCCAACGAACAGAACACCAGAGCATGCAGGATCAGTAAATGTACATACCATAGAGTGTTATACATGGAAATATTGGTAGTAACAAGAAATTCTTGATAGGATTCACAGTTTGTCTGGTTATGCTGGTTTGTGATGACAACTACTATACAGTATATAATAAATGTTCATATTTTTTTTTGTTCAACAATAAATGTGAATTCTTCTTCATGGAAAAATAAGACATCCCCTGAAAGTAAGACCTAGTGCATCTTTGGGAGCAAAAATTTATATAAGGCACTGTCTGATTTTCAGGGAAACACGGTAGTTGAAAAGAAGATGGCTCTGTACTCAGAGTGGCCTATTTCTGAGGCCTTGTTTGCTGCTGATTTTCACTTAAGCAGATTCATGGACTAAGGAAGGATTGCTTATAACTGCTGATTTCTGTAAGCAATCAGAGGGACTATTGTAAGTACCATTGTTATGTTGATCTTTTGGATTTAGTAAAAGTTCCAGTGTTATTTGTTCTGCAAAGCTGAGTGATGCATCATTCTGTGGGGTGCTCAAGGGCACACATAAGAGCTTCCATCTATCATCCACAATCCCCAACAAAGACACTCATCATGCATACATGTGGGCCAGACAGCTAGTAGGTTGATTTGATACTTATTTATATGTGCAATAGACAACTAACTGGATTAGGACTAACAAACTTAATTCAGTAGCCTTATTCTTATATCTCAGGGATTGCGGGGTGGAAAATGGAGTAAGCTTGTTTTCTGCTTCTCCAATTGACAGAACCCAAATCAATAGATTCAAATTATAGGGTGGGAGATTTCAACTGAACACTAGGAAGAGCTTCCTGGCAGTAAGAGCTGATCACCAGTGGTACAAACTACTTGGAAATGTGTAAGTTTTCCTTTCTTTGATCATTTTGACATGGAGCTGGGAAAACCACTTCTCAGGGATTTGTTAGCTGTGGATACCTGAATTGCCAGGGAATTCTATTAACTGATTATGTGATGGTTGTTAATAATTGCCATCAAGCCAATTTCAATGTATGATGATCCTATGAATAAGAGGCCTTCAACAAATATCAAATTACAGGAGATGACATTCCACCTGAACATAAGGAAGAATTTCCTGGCTGTAAGAGCTGATCAGCAGTGGAACTCTCTGCCTCAGAGTGTGGTGGAAGTTCCTTCCTTGGAGGCTTTTAAACAGAGGATGAATGGCCTTTTATCAAGGGAACTTTGATAATAATAATAATAATAATAATAATAAAACTTTATTTATACCCCGCCACCATCTCCCCAATGGGGACTCGGGGCGGCTTACATGGGGCCATGCCCAAGACAATACAATAAACCATAACATAATACAATTAAATAATACATTACATAAAATAAACAGTACAACATAAGATCAAAACAGCAATATAACACGAGCGGGCCGCATGAATACTACATTTAAAAACTAGATTAAAAATTAAAACTCTGGGTGAGAAAGGGATCAGAATAAAACCTCGAGGGACGGGACATCAGATAGTGAACCAGTCTAGAGGATAAATATCGGGGGGGAGTAGCATAGAACATTTACTCTCCGAAAGCACACCAGAAGAGCCATGTTTTTAAATCTTTCCTGAAGGCTAAAAGGGTGGGGGCTTGCCTGATTTCAATGGGCAATGAGTTCCACAAGCGAGGGGCCACCGCAGAAAAGGCCCTCTCCCTTGTTCCTACAAGGCGAGCCTGAGATATAGGTAGTGGCGACAGGAGGGCCTCCCCTGATGATCGGAGAGGTCGGGCAGGTTTATGGTAGGAGATACGGTCACGAAGGTAGACGGGTCCCAAACCATTTAGGGCTTTATAAATGATGGTCTGCACCTTGAATTGGGACCGGAAGATGAACGGCAGCCAGTGGAGCTCCTTAAACAGGGGAGTAGATCTCTCCCTGTAACTCGCCCCCGTTATTAGTCTGGCGGCCGAACGTTGGACCAGCTGTAACTTCCGGGCTGTCTTCAAGGGAAGCCCCACGTAGAGCGCATTACAGTAGTCCATTCTAGAGGTAACTAAGGCATGCACCACCGTGGTCAAGTCAGACTTCACGAGGTATGGTCGCAGTTGGCGCACAAGTTTGAGTTGTGCAAAAGCCCTCCCGGCCACCGCCGACACCTGCGCTTCAAGCGTCAGCGCTGAATCCAGGAGGACCCCCAAACTGCGGACCTGTGATTTCAGGGGGAGTGCAACCCCGTCCAGCACAGGTTGCCACCCAATACCCCGATCCGACGAGCGACTGACCAGGAGGGCCTCTGTCTTGTCAGGATTGATCCTCAGCTTGTTTCTCCTCATCCAGTCCGCCACAGCGGCCAGGCACTGGTTCAGCACCCGAGGGGCTTCCTTGGAGTCAGGTGGGAACGAGTAGTGGATTTGTGTGTCATCTGCGTAGAGATGGCAACACCCTCCAAAACTCCGGATGACCTCTCCCAGCGGTTTCATGTAGATGTTAAAAAGCATGGGGGATAAAATAGACCCTTGCGGGACCCCACAGGTCAAAGGCCAGGGGTCCGAGCAGGTGTCCCCCAGCTTCACCATCTGGGAACGGCCCTCCAGGAAGGACTGGAGCCACTGCAAAACAGTGCCACCGAGTCCCATCCCGGAGAGCCTCCCCAGAAGGATACCATGGCCGATGGTATCGAAAGCCGCAGAGATGTCCAGGAGAACCAGCAGGGTCACACTCCCCCTGTCCAGTTCCCTGCGGAGGTCATCCACCAAGGCGACCAAAGCCGTCTCAGTGCTGTGCCCAGGCCTGAAGCCAGACTGCGAGCGGTCCAGAAAATCAGTGTCATCGAGGAACTCCTGGAGCTGCGTGGCCACCACCCGCTCCAGAACCTTGCCCAAAAACGGGAGGTTGGAAATTGGTCTGTAGTTGTTACATACAGATGGGTCTAGCGAGGTCTTTTTTAGTAACGGTTTTACCACCGCTTGCTTAAAACAAGATGGAAATGACCCCTGACCCAGGGAGGCATTTATTATAGCCACAAACCAATCCAACAACCCCTCTTTGGCCTGCTTAACCAGCCAAGAGGGACAAGGATCCAGAGCACAAGTGATTATGCTTTTCCTGTATGTTGGGGTGTTGGACTCTTCCAGCTCTGTGATTCTGTGTTGCTATGATCAGATCATGTATACTCAGGGCTGCACTTTCCTTGACCATGTTTCAAATGAAGTGATTTTCTTCCTGACAACTTTCTTGACCATTCAGCTTTTACAACCATACATAGAAACAAAAAATACGATGATTCCACTGTTCTGTGATTTGATAATCTCTGTGTATTTGCTGTTCACTCACTGACAAATCTTTGCCTGTCATTTCTATAGCTGGTGTTGACAGGTTTTGAGTAATTCCTCAGTTCTGAGACAATACATAGGGAAATAGCAATTTTTAATATTACCTTGAACAAAAATTACATGCTTTCTCCTTTTTAGGGTATGGCGATGCAGGATGTCTCTTGTAGCTGGTAATAAAAGGGAGACTATAAAACTGGAATGGATTTGGGGCTTACTCTAAATCAAGCGTGGACAACAGTCAAGGCACACACCACCTATTTCTGCAATCCCTGCCACATTCCCATCTTCAATATCTTATTTTTCAAAACTTCAAAAATGCAGTCCAGAAGGTCTGATTCATTTCTAAACCAAGGACCCTTTCACATTCCATAATTACAGCAGTATAATTCTATTTTAACTGCCATAGCTGCATCCTATGGAATCTCCGGGTTTACATTTTGATGAGATACTGGATGGGAATACTAAAGCCTTCTCATTGAACAGGAATAAACTAACTGCCATTATTGAGTCTTAAGATTTCCATTAGAAGGGCCCTTTCAGTGACATGTTTCCAGAGGTGTACCAGCACATTTTGAAGTGAAGAAGACCTTCATCATGACCATTCTTAAAGCAACACCATGAGGGAATAATAAAAATGCAGGCATTTTAGCTAATCCACAGTTTTTGTCATGTAAAGTTCAGGTGTTGACAAAAATAAGAATGTATGCTGATCTGTTTTAGTGGGCTTTTATCTCCATCTTGACACAACAGTTGACCTTTCTTGTGGCCTGTATTGTATGCTGAGCACTGTCATTTGTGCTCTATTAAACATTCTGTAACTGTAATATTATGTACCAAAGATCAACAACTAGAATTTAAGTGGTGCCATATAGCGCTGGACCCCTGAAAACATCATGTAAACAAACAAGCACTCGCTACATGTTGTGATGGTCACATGGGCTTCAGGCTAGGATTGCTACAAATTATATATATATATATATATATATATATATACACACACACACACACACACACACACACACACATACATAGTAGAGTCTCACTTATCCAACATAAACTGGCCGGCAGAATGTTGGATAAGCGAATATGTTGGATAATAAGGAGGGATTAAGGAAAAGCTTATTACACATCAAATTAGGTTATGATTTTACAAATTAAGCACCAAAACATCATGTTATACAACAAATTTGACAGAAAAAGTAGTTCAATATGCAGTCATGCTATGTAGTAATTACTGCATTTATGAATTTAGCACCAAAATATCACCATATATTGAAAACATTGACTACAAAAATGCGTTGGATAATCCAGAACATTGGATAAGTGAGTGTTGGATAAGCGAGACTCTACTGTATGTGTGTGTGTGTGTGTGTGTGTGTGTGTGTGTGTGTGTATAGTTGGAGATAGCAACCTCCCAAGCCACTTATTTGTTAATGCATATATTTGGTAACCTGTATTCTATATGTATGTTGATTTGCCAGTTTGGTGTGGGAGGAGTTATAGACATGTGATTATACTGAGCATGTGCAGACTCAAGATACCATTTTATATTCAGTATTTGTTTGGACTTCAATGGAGAAGTATTTGTTTAGACTTCAATGGGAGCAGATGTCTTGCATCAGACCTCAGAGGAGGTGAATGCATACAGGCTGCTGTTTGGACTTCAGTGGAGAAATCAGTTTAGAGACTTCAATATTTGATTATGTACTTCAGTGAGTGCATGTCATAGACAGAACGCCACCAGATAAAGTTCAACACAGTTTATTAAAGTTACAGAACTAAAAAGTGCCCGTATGAAACAAAGGACTAGGCAAACACTTGCCTTCAGTGTAAAAGATACACAAAAAAGACTCCGCTGATACTAAAAGTGGTTCAAAAGATAAACCGGATTAAACAGGAGTTTAATCCGGGTTAAACAGAAAATGCTTACTTCAGCCCGGCAATTTAAACAAACAAAAGTTGATAAACAAGGATTCAAAGAAACATAAATAGCTGGCAGCAGATTCCTCTCTGCTACTCGAAAGCTGCAAATGAGTAACTAAGGTTGTTACTCCTCCGTGCAACAAACGGAATCCGGATCCAAGCACTTCAATCAGGGTAGCAACGGTCAGCAGGGTCCCAGTCCGGTCCGAGGTCGAAAACCAGGTACAGATGTCTTTGGTTCACCAATTCCACCGAAAGCCACAGAAGGGGTAGTCCGAGGTCGTAGTCAGTCAGTCAGTCCAGCGTCAATCCAGAATAGGCAATTAATGTCCATCAAGAAGACGACGGAGGTCCAAGCTAATAAGATTAAACACAGGTTGCACAACAAAAGCCCACACAGTTCCTCCCGCCGTCTATGCCCAGTGTCCTTGGTAACTTACGTATTCAGCAAACGAAACACACCCGTCTTCAGGAAATTCCCAACAAGAGCCCAAGCATTCGTCCAGATTACCTTGCCCAACGCAATTAGCCCTGGATTCTAAATCCCATTTTATGCCAGTTTACAACTCCTCATCGCTGTCAGCTGTTACCCTAATTCCAGGTGCCTCATCATCATCATCCTCATCAGAGCTAAAACACCTTTGACTACGCCCCACAGCATCCCCAGCTGTGGATCTCGTTCCATCCCTCCAACTCGTTCACGGGTCCGATCCTGCAACCCGCCAGTCGCCTCCCACACTAGCATTGCCGGTGACACCCAAATCCTCCCTCACACGAGTCCATTCCATGTCATCCTCCTCTGAGCTAACCACCTCTTCCTCCATTCCCTCGGTAAAACCCTCAAAGGAGTCTTCGTCTGTTGGTTCTGCAAATAAGTCCCGCAGCCGTTTCCTTTCTCGCTCCTCAAGAGAGTCTGACTCTCGAGGAGTCTTACGACCACGTCTCCCAGTATCGGAGCCATAAGGCTCAACCATAACACTATCCCCTCTCACAAAGGCCTCCTCCTCCAAAGGTGGAGATACAGCAGTGATGTCTTCAGCTACAGTGTTACGGCGCCCAGAAGTATCTAACTTCAACAAAGAACGGTGAAAGACAGGGTGGATCTTAAAAGAAGAAGGCAAACGCAATCTAAATGCCACAGAAGAAATCTTTTTAGTAATAGGAAAAGGTCCCAAATACCATGGCGCAAACTTTCCTCCAGCCTGCTTAATATATTTAGATGATAACCAAACCAGATCCCCTTCCTCCAACTCCTCCCCGGCTTGTCTATGGCGGTCGGCTTGAGTCTTCTGCACTGCCTTAGCTTCTAACAACAGCCGGCGAGCAACGTCATGTAAGGCAGCCATTTCAGAGGAACGGTACACCGGATCAGAGGAAACCACATTGGTTGACGGCGCCACCCCTCCCCGCGGATGAAAGCCATAAGTTAATTCAAATGGGGTGTGTTGACTAGACGTATGTACAGCGTTATTATAGGCGAACTCAGCCACCGACAACCACTTAACCCAAGCACTTGGTTGCTCCAGACAGAAACAACGTAAATACTGCTCCAACAACCCATTCACTCTCTCAGACTGACCATCCGTTTGTGGATGAAAAGCAGAAGACACATTCAATTTGGTTCCCAAACACTCATGGAAGTGTCTCCAAAAACGAGACACAAACTGAGGAGCTCTGTCAGAAATAATAACCTCAGGAGCTCCATGCAAACGGAAAATATGTTTGGTAAATAGTAAAGCCAATGTAGGAGCTGCTGGAATTGTTGAACACGGTATAAAATGAGCCATTTTTGAAAATAGATCCACCACCACCCAAATACATGTATAACCCCCAGACCTAGGCAAGTCAGAAATAAAATCCATGGAAATAATCTGCCATGGTCTCTCAGGAACAGGCAAGGAAGATAATAAACCCCTAGGGCGCCCGACAGGCGTCTTACTCTGCTGACAAACTGCGCAGCTATCACAAAAGCGGAGAATGTCCTGTCGCATCTTTGGCCACCAATAGTTTCTGGTAATGAGTTGTACGGTCTTGAACCTGCCAAAATGCCCAGCCATTGGTTCGTCATGATGTGCCCTAATAACTTCCAACCTGAGTGCACCTGCCGGTACATAAACCTGACCATTACGTACTAATACCCCCTCCTGGTCTTGTAAATGAGGCAGCATAGTACGATTCCCTACCGAAAGTAGCATGAGTTGTTCTTGAGTCCAGTTATCATTCTTCTGAGCCTCTAGGATTTGAGCATGTAACCCAGCCTCATTGTCCACCACACATAAAGAGGCAGTAGGCAAAATAGTCTGACACACTGACTGCTCGCAAGTTTTGAACTCAGGCTTACGAGATAATGCATCTGCCCGCAAGTTTACCTTCCCTTCCACAAACTGAACCTTAAAATTGAACCTAGAGAAAAACAAAGCCCATCGAATCTGACGTTGATTCAATTTCTTGGCAGTTTGTAAATGTTCTAAATTCTTGTGGTCAGATCTGACTACAATTTGATGACGTGCGCCCTCTAACCAGTGCCGCCACACCTCAAAAGCCACCTTGATAGCCAGCAATTCTTTTTCCCAGATGGTGTAATTTTGCTCAAAAGGTGTTAGTTGTCTGGAGTAAAATCCACAGGGACGTAGAATCCCTGATGAATCTCTTTGCGATAATACAGCCCCCAGCGCATAACTAGAAGCGTCTGCTTCTACTATGAATGGTCTATCAATATCTGGATGGATTAGTATGTTATCAGCCTGAAAACTAGACTTCAACTGTTGAAACGCATCGTGAGCCTCCCTTCCCCACACAAACGGTTGTTTTTTTACGCAAGAGTTGCGTTAAAGGTACAGTGAGTTTGGCAAAGTTTGGGATAAACTCTCGGTAGTAATTGGCAAATCCCAAAAATCGCTGTACATCTTTTTTGGACTTGAGTTCTTGCCACGAGTTGACTGCGTCAACTTTGTGCGGGTCCATTTTTAGTTCTTTTCCCGAAACTACATGTCCCAGGAACTCAACTTCAGACACGTGAAACACACATTTGGAAGCCTTAGCAAAAAGCCCATTACCCCGTAGACGGTGTAGTACCTGTTTTACATGCTGCTGGTGTTCCTTTTCATCCTTAGAAAAAATCAATATATCATCCAAATAAACCACTACAAATTGATCAATTAAATCTCTAAATACATCATTTATGAATCTTTGAAAGACAGCAGGTGCATTGCATAATCCGAAAGGCATTACTCGGAACTCGTGACATCCGAAACACGTGTTAAATGCCGTCTTCCATTCGTCACCTTCCCGTATCCTAATCAAGTTATACGCCCCCCGCAGGTCAAGCTTGGTAAAGATCTTAGCCCCTTGCACTCTCGATAGTAATTCCGAAATCAAAGGTAGCGGATATCTATCATGAATGGTGTTTTTATTAAGTACCCGATAATCACATACTAGTCTAAGCTCCCCCGTCTTTTTAGCTACAAAGAACACAGGTGCAGCAGTTGGAGAGCTAGATGGGTGGATAAATCCCTTAGCTAGGTTCTCGTCAAGAAATTCCCTCAAGGCTTGTCTTTCTGGTACCGTTAAAGCGTACAACCTTCCTGCTGGTAACTTAGCGCCCTCTACTAATCTAATCGCACAATCGTATGGTCTATGAGGCGGCAACTTGTCTGCTTCCTTCTTACAAAACACATCTTGAAATTCCCTATATTCAGCAGGCACTCCCTCCATGTCAAGCTGAGAAGGACTAAGAGCAAAACATTCCTGCCTGTTAAAAGCTATAGTACGTTTCACCCAATCCACTTGAGGATTCACCAAAGTTAACCAATCCATTCCCAGGATTACATTATATCTTGATAAGCATGTAATGTCCCAAACAAACTTTCCAGTTACTCCTTGTACCTCCCACGTTATTTCTGAGGTCTCACGATTAACCACCCCAGACTCCAGTAGTTTCCCGTCCGCTCCTTCCACCCATATATCGCATGCTTTACGTACTGTAGGAAGCCCATGCTTCCTTGCAAACCCAACATCCACATACGAGACCGTAGCCCCTGAGTCCAGCAGTGCCAGAGTAGAAGCAAGTTCTTTTCCCCCAACAGATAAAGAAATGGGTACAAAGACATGTTTCTTCCCCTCAAGTGACTGCTTTAGAAGCCCTAGTGAGTTGGACTCACATCGCACTAGGGCTGACCTTTTCCCGAAAGCTGAGAAGGCTTAACATTACAATTTCTAGCAAAATGCCCAGCATTCCCGCAATACAAACACAGTCCCAATTGTCTTCTACGGTCCTTTTCTGCCGTTGACAATTTTCTAAACACCCCGAGTTCCATAGGTTCCTCCCCTTTTGCTACAGGTGCCCTAGGTGCAGATACAGCTGGTGCATACATTGCTCTAGACTGTTTGCGAGATTCGAACTGGGCGTCTAAACGCAAAACTTTAGTCACCAAAGCGTCCCAA
This sequence comes from Anolis carolinensis, assembly GCF_035594765.1. Taxonomy (NCBI): domain Eukaryota; kingdom Metazoa; phylum Chordata; class Lepidosauria; order Squamata; family Anolidae; genus Anolis; species Anolis carolinensis. The sequence continues at coordinate 30,819,354 of NC_085843.1, forward strand.
TTTTCTGCCGGCTCTAAACGCGCCAATTCATCCTGGAGATAATCATTCAAGCCAGCAATAAACAAGAGCATAAACGCGTTCTCTCCCCAATCAAGTTGATGACGATAAGAATTAAACTTATTTAAATAGTCCAAAACAGACCCCTTTCCCTGTTTTAACCGATAAAGAGCCCAGCTAGCATTCTCCATACGGAGGGGGTCCCCAAAAGTGTCAGATAGTAACTTCTTGAAATCATTTAAATTGTCCTTGACTGGGTCATTTCCCAAAATTAAATTAGTGGCCCATTGTCCCGCAGGACCGGTCAATAAACTCAAAATAAACGCCACCTTACTGGTGTCCGTAGGAAAGGCTTGTGCGCTAATCTGGGAAAAATAAAGTTCAATTTGTGCCAAAAAAGTGGGCAATTTGTTTCGAGACCCATCAAAGCGTTCGGGAGTCATTACATGTCCTTTAGCTGGCTGTGCTGCTTGTGCAGCGTAAAAGGCAGCCTGCAGCTGGTCAAAACGAGCCTTAAGCTCCTCCATCGTATTCTTAACGTAATTACCTAACTAGAAAACTTTTTTATGGGCGTTGGGCAATCTGTCATAGACAGAATGCCACCAGATAAAGTTCAACATAGTTTATTAAAGTTACAGAACTAAAAAGTGCCCGTATGAAACAAAGGACTAGGCAAACACTTGCCTTCAGTGTAAAAGATACACAAAAAAGACTCCGCTGATACTAAAAGTGGTTCAAAAGATAAACCGGATTAAACAGGAGTTTAATCCGGGTTAAACAGAAAATGCTTACTTCAGCCCGGCAATTTAAACAAACAAAAGTTGATAAACAAGGATTCAAAGAAACATAAATAGCTGGCAGCAGATTCCTCTCTGCTACTCGAAAGCTGCAAATGAGTAACTAAGGTTGTTACTCCTCCGTGCAACAAACGGAATCCGGATCCAAGCACTTCAATCAGGGTAGCAACGGTCAGCAGGGTCCCAGTCCGGTCCGAGGTCGAAAACCAGGTACAGATGTCTTTGGTTCACCAATTCCACCGAAAGCCACAGAAGGGGTAGTCCGAGGTCGTAGTCAGTCAGTCAGTCCAGCGTCAATCCAGAGTAGGCAATTAATGTCCGTCACGAAGACGACGGAGGTCCAAGCTAATAAGATTAAACACAGGTTGCACAACAAAAGCCCACACAGTTCCTCCCGCCGTCTATGCCCAGTGTCCTTGGTAACTTACGTATTCAGCAAACGAAACACACCCGTCTTCAGGAAATTCCCAACAAGAGCCCAAGCGTTCGTCCAGATTACCTTGCCCAACGCAATTAGCCCTGGATTCTAAATCCCATTTTATGCCAGTTTACAACTCCTCATCGCTGTCAGCTGTTACCCTAATTCCAGGTGCCTCATCATCATCATCCTCATCAGAGCTAAAACACCTTTGACTACGCCCCACAGCATCCCCAGCTGTGGATCCCGTTCCATCCCTCCAACTCGTCCACGGGTCCGATCCTGCAACCCGCCAGTCGCCTCCCACACTAGCATTGCCGGTGACACCCAAATCCTCCCTCACACGAGTCCATTCCATGTCATCCTCCTCTAAGCTAACCACCTCTTCCTCCATTCCCTCGGTAAAACCCTCAAAGGAGTCTTCGTCTATTGGTTCTGCAAATAAGTCCCGCAGCCGTTTCCTTTCTCGCTCCTCAAGAGAGTCTGACTCTCGAGGAGTCTTACGACCACGTCTCCCAGTATCGGAGCCATAAGGCTCAACCATAACAGTGCAACTATACTAAAAACTATGGACTATTGATTAAAACTGATACTCTGTGTTCTCAAGACAGAGAGAAGAACTATATCCCATATGTAACTGAACTTTTTAAAGAAATGTGCCTGTATGGTGAATTGATACAAGATATGTTATTTTTCAAAGAAGAGTGTATTTATCTCTGAGTCCATATTTAACTAAGAGGTTTAAAGGAAGTTTATATCTTTTGGACGATTTCAACTGCACAGAAACAACCATCCTCTGCTAACCAAATATATTTTTGTAGTGGAATCTCTTAACCCTTGGCAGTCTATAGACATGGTTCTTCAGTTTGACAGCTGAAGTTACCTGTGTGCTATTGACTTCTAACAAGGTCATGCTTTTCTTGACTTGTGGTTTTACAAAGGTGGTCTCCACATAGTCATGGAGATTCACATTTGGCAAAAGGATATGTGCCGATAGACTGGGTGCAGTGATGTTCCAATAGCTTATGCAATAAGTTATGTTTTGCAATAGGTTATGGAATGTCCACTATATATATATATATATATATATATATATATATATATATATATATATATATATATATATATATATAAAATCCAGTATCTTATATAGCTCTCTCATACATATATATATATATATATATATATATATATATATATATATATATCATGCACACTTTTTCATTGTTTGAGGTTCACTCCATGCATATGAGGAAATACATTATTTATGCTTGAAGCAAACTGCCAGTGCTGTGACCAAGGCCCCTTCCACACAGCTGTATACAATCACATTGAACTGGATTATATGGCAGTCTGGACTCAGATAATCCAGTCCCAAGCAGATAGTATGGATTATCTGCCTTGATATTCTGGGTTATATGGCTGTGTGGAAGAGCCCTAAATTGCATTAGATGCAGTGCTGAGCCTTGGTGGATCCTTTGGCCAATGTTTTTGTTTGTTGTATGCTCACCTTCCTGCACAGTTTCTGGGCTCATTCCACTTCTGTGTCCCACCTAGGGGGATATGATAGGGCCGACATCTCAGTGCAACTCAGCAAATGTTATCTGCACCCCAAGCTGCTTCCCAAACATCTTGATTTACAGTAGCAGTAGTTTGCACCTGTTGCTAGGAATATTAATTCCCCTTCCAAGCTATTGGGGAACTGTAGCTTACCTGAAAAGGAATGGCAGATGGTGTCCCATTACTGCTAATAAAAAAAGTCCTAGGTTTGTGACCCCTTCTGTCCTGAGTCCACTACATCTCGGTGTGTTAGTAGAAACCAGAAGGGCCCAAGGAGGTATGTGTGATGGGCAAAGATAGCTCTTATTTCCTCTCTTTACAAGAGCAGATGGTACATAAAGTCTGTGTTTCTGGCAGGAAATTAATACCTATTGGAACTGGATCTGTAGAAGCAGCAGCAAAAAGGTGACTTGGCTTTCTGCAGGAAATAATACAATGACTGCGAGCCCTATAAATCTGTTGTAAAGCAGGAATCTGTTGGGATCTTAATGCTAACTCCTACCTTATCCTCCTCTTTTCTTTTTTTTAAAAAACAGAGATCAGAATTTTCCAACTGGAGATAACAAATTATTTATAAGTAATTTCTACTAGCAACAACATTAAGATACTTTGAGATTACATAGTTAACAAGGGGACTTTATCAAATTTGCTCTTTATAATAGTACCTTTTAAAGAGACATTTGCTGAAGTTTGGCCTTGCTTAATGTTGGGTGAGAAATACTGTATGTTTCAAGTATTGACGTGTGTTCTGCTGTGGGAAGGGGATAGGAGAAAATATACTCTTAATTTTCAAAATATGACTTTAAAAATATTAAAATAAATTCCAATGTTTAGTTATAAAATATTGGCATGTTATAGTTACTTTTAGGGAACTGTACAAATTGTAACTGGCTTGAGGCAACTTCTTTCCTCCTGCCTTTGACCCTCAATGACCATAGTTAAAACTCTACATGCCACCTCATCACCATGCCCCCAGGGTTTGCATTTCTATGGTTTTTCACGCACACACAGTCTGCCTATAAAGGTCTGTTCCTGAGCATTTCACTCCATGCATCTGAGGAAATAGACTTGGGCAAAATCTACAAGGCAAGAAAACACAGACTCAACTCAAAACCACTGCTGCCTGTCCCCTTAATGTTCACTAATGTAAGCATTGCAGTATTTGGAAGTTAAACCAACTTTGCCCAGATTTGAGCAAAATTGGGGATACTTCAGAGCTTGTGAGAAGCTCCAGAGTATCCCATGGTTTTGGGGCAATATGGACCGTAGGACTGAAGATCTTCCCCTGCGGCTTGCTGGTCATATGGACACCTTTGCAGAGCTCTGTGTCTAGCTGGGATGGCAGTGGCATGATTATGCCCCATCCTCTTCTCCTTGCGCTGATGCGTTCAGTCAGGGATAATAATAATAATAATAATAATAATAATAATAATAATAATAATAATAATATATTTATTTATATTTATATTTATTTATTTATATCCTGCCTCCATCTCCCCCGAAGGGGACTCAGGCTGGCTTACAGCAAAATCAGATACAAAATAATGATAAAATAAAATATGAAACATCAAAGAACAATAATAAAAACCAATAATAATATATACACAACAGCCGAAAAAACACAACGCGGTCTTAAAACTATCGGGATGATAGTTCCACTATCCAATCTGAACAGTAGAACCCAGTCTTACTGTACAGACTGCCCCTAAGCCATGGGATACTCTAGAGTTTCGAGCCAAAAAATCATAATACTCAACTGGTTACAAATGTTGTAGGTGCAGGCAGCAATGGATCTGAGATGAATCTCAGTTTTCTTCCCCTTATAGATTTGCTATATGAAAGCTTATACTACAAATTTCTTTATTTTCAGTTAGTCTACAACAATATCCCTTTAAAAATAACTAACTGGTTGCATTTTAAAAAAATAACTTTCCAAGATATACTGGGAATACCCTTGCTATACCATGCCTGTGTCTGTACAGAGCTGTGAGTTCAGATTAAACACCACAAACTGAATGTGTTGAAACACTCTTCCAGTAAGAATTAATGATAGATAGCCACAGTCTTCCCGTGCTCTTGTCTACCCAAGATATATTTTCAGACAGAAAGACCTCCCGCTGAAGTTTCTGAATGCTTCAATTTTACAAAATGATTCAGCTCCACATGTTAACACAGGCCAGTCATTCAGTTTCCTGTCTTCTAAAGTCACTGGAATGAGAACAGAACGGATTCCAAGAATTGCTCACTGTGGTGCCATCATTTCAAGCTCTGGAGAAGCAATGAAGCCTGTCATCAAACATTTCCTCCTCTTAATCTGGGCAAGAAAAATATTCTGGCATGAATGCTTGGAAGGAAGGAAGGAAGGAAGGAAGGATCTTCTCTTTCTGAAGATCTAAAGGAGACAAATGCATGTAGGCAGGGACAGATTTCCAAGAGATGCTAACACTATTTGTTTGGGCTGCAAATCCCAGGATCAGGCAGCATATTTAACGATCTGTTCAAGAATATGGTATTGATACCAAACTGACCAGCCAGTAGTTGCCAGGGTCCTCCTCCCTCTCCTCCACTTTCCTGACACATCTTTGTTTTTGAAGCTGTGGACATTTGCTCACCTTTAGTCTCCAGGGACTTCATCATTTCTCAAAGGATTGTGAAATATTACATACAAAGCGCCTGACATTACACCTGCTAGTTCCTTTATTACCCTTGGTTGCAGGTTATCTCACTCCGAACACCTAAACTTGTTTAAAGTAACTATTTTTTTGTATCATTTTTGTATTTTTGTATCATTCCCCATCCTGTGAGCAGGTGTGGTTCTCTTCTCCTCTTCTCTATCCACAAGTGAGTGAAATCATGTTGCTTTACTCTATTGAATACTTCAAGTCGCTTCTGATGTAGTATTCACTTCTGACATGATAAATAAATACTCTATTTAATTTAATTTACTGTAATTGTTTAATTGGGCTGTCTTGGATCACTAGTATGCCATGATTATGCACTTGTGACAATGCCTTCCATTTATGAAAAACAATACAACTATGCAGTAGCATAATTGTGGCATAAAAAGATGAAGAAATTAAACAGCACACTTGTGCTATGTAGGGCCAGCATGGATAGGCAGCCAGGATTGAGTGAGACAGTGCAGAAGACTGATTGTGGGGCTGTTCATCACTGAAGCAGAACCACAGTGCTACTGGAGAAAAAATGTAAAAGTGATTATTTCCATACTGGTATATTTTTGTTTGTTTAAATAATGTGATTGCTGCAAGACAATCAGTTGGTGTGAAAAAGTCTCTCAAGTCAGAGAGTTAAAAACACATTTCAGGTAAGGAGGCAGAGTTTTAATATTTCGTTATTTTGGGCTACAACTCTAAAAATCTTTCATCCAGCATGGCCATGGAGAACTCTATGACCTAAAGTTCAAAAAAGTATGTTTTCCTACTTCTGGAGGGAGTAAGACAAGAGCACCACTTGGTTGTAAGCTGCACGATCTTACCATTTCCAGGTGATGTCAACAGCTCTCCATCTCATGTCTCTATAAACACTTTGAAGTGTAAACAACATATTATACTTTGTCCCAGACCAAATCAAAGCAGTTTCGTGTACTATCATTGGTGCAATTAATTTCCTACTAATGAAGTGTCTTCTTGTCAAAATAAAAATAAGCTGCTGATGGGTGCATCAGTTTCTCTCTGCACCTGTGTAAAAATGTACCCCTTTGATATTCTGAAACACAGTTTTGCAGGCTATTTCTGCTTCACTGTGTCTTGGTGGTCCTTATTTGTATATTTTTAAGAAGATAAAATGTACACCTTCTTGATCAGTGTTTCTCAACCTGTGGGTCTCCAGATGTTTTGGCCTTCAAATTCCAGAAATCCTAACAGCTAGTAAACTGGCTGGGATTTCTGGGAGTTGTAGGCCAAAACACCAGGGGACCCACAGGTTGAGAAACACTGTTCTTGATCTAATCTAATGTGTTCAGAAGTGCTTTGGCTCCATATCAATCCATTTACATATGCCTCAGGCAAATGAATAGAGTATAGAAGGTGGGTACAACAAGGAAAATATGAAGTTGCCAGCTACTGTTCTTTGTCAGCTATTTGAGTAAGTGTACTTTTCCCAGTCCAGCTACCCAAACCTGCAGAAACGTAATTCATACTTGCTCCAGTTGCCAGTAGAATGGATCCCTAGCTCAAAATGCAGCTGCTTCCTAGTAAAGTTGGTTATGGGGGCAGTTAAGATCATGACAATAGTGTCAAAATCATGACTATATAATGATTGTGAATAGGAAACAGTTATGAAATTAGTAATTGTAAGTAACTATTCTGTATTTTACTTTCAGTAACAATTCTGACACTATTGTCATGCTCAAAACTCCCTTCACAACACACTCCTACTTTACTGGGCATCATCTGCATTAGGAAAAGGAGGAACATTATGCTAGCAGTCTGATAACAAGTAAACGAAGTTTCTCTCAGGTTTAAGGGGGATTGTGTCAGCAGCAATTACAAAGATAAATATATTTAACTTGGGTGCATTTCCACAGTAGAATTAATGCAGTATTGACACCATGTCATGGCTCAATGTCATGGAATCACAAGTTGTAGTTTTATAAGAGATATGTAGCCTTCTTTGCCAGACTGTGCTGGTTCTCAAACTACAACTCCCATGATTCCAAAGCATTGAGTCACAGCAATTAACATGATGTCCGATTACATTAACTCTACAGTGTAGATGCACCCTAAGTAGCTGATATACTGGTCATTGTTACTTAGGCAGTGAAAGCTAAGGGTCTGCAGATAGTTTGTAGGAAAGTTGATGAAGAAACACAACCTAGAAACTATCTACAGACCTACTAAGAAAGTCCAAAAAATGCTATGTTCAGCAAGTATAAGAGGGATCTTCTCACCTCTGCAGGAATCTACCGTACACCATGCAGCTGTGGACAAGTCTACATAGGGACCACCAAACACAGCATTGCCCAAACACGAATCAAGGAACATGAAAGGCACTGCAGACTAACTCAATCAGAGAAGTCAGCCATAGCAGAGCACCTGATGAACCAACCTGGACACAGTATATTATTTGAGAACATGGAAATGCTGGACCACTCTTAACAACTATCATGTCAAACTATACAGAGAAGCTATTGAAATCCACAAACATGTGGACAATTTCAACAGAAAGGAGGAAACCATGAAAATGAACAAAATCTGGCTACCAGTATTTAAAAACTCTAAAATCAGAACAGTAAATAAAGAACAACACTCTGAAAACAGAGGAATTAGAGACATGAATCAATCAGGGGCAGCTAACACCTCAGAACAAGGGATTCCAGGCAGGAATGAAGCTTGCAAGGCCATTAATGTTAATCAAGGTGATTAATTACAACATTCACATTGGCCTCCAACAGACAAGAACTCTTTCTCTGGATCTTCCACGGATATATAAACCTCCCTTGCTTTGTTTTCCAATATACCTCACACCCTCTGAGGATGCCTGCCATAGATGTGGATGAAACATCAGGAGAGAATGCTTCTGGAACATGGCCATACAGCCTGGAAAATGCACAACAACCCAGTGATTCTGGCCTCAAACAACAAATAGATATTTTATTCATTTAAGTTATTTTGTTTTCAAATAATAGCTTACACACAAATTCACTAGGGTCAATAGCCTCTGTGCTACAGTGTAATGCAGGCATGGTCAAACTCTGGCCCTCCAGGTGTTTTGGACTTCAACTCCCACAATTCCTAACAGCCTCAGGCCTCTTCCTTTTCCCCCTTGCTTAAGCTGAGGGGGGGGGGGGGAGTAAAAGTCCTGAAGCTGTTAGGAATTGTGGGATTTGAAGTCCCAAACACCTGGAGGGCCAGAGTTTGACCAGGCCTGCTGCAGTGTAATAGTTGTGCATGTGGAGCTATGGTACAGCTGGCAGTTCACCTTTTGAATTTTAGGTGTTGCATCTCTCCCTCTCTAGAGTTAATCCGTGGCCAGAAGAGAGCAGGGTGAGGTAGAGGTGGAGAAGTAATGGGACATGATAACATCATCTGCTGAAATCTATTGGTGTCATCCAGAGGATTTAGTAGCTGATGTAATAAGTTTGCATTTGGCTGTAGGGACATGGGTAGAAGCTTCACCAATTCTCTACTAGCCGCAGGATCGCCCTGGGAGGCCTCTATAGTCTTCAGGAGTAAATCTAGCTCTACCGGGTGTTAGGAATTGTGGGAGTTGAAGTCCAAAACCTGGAGGGCTGAAGTTTGCCTATGCTTGGTCTACACCAGGGGTCCCCAAACTAAGGCCCGGGGGCCGGATGTGGCCCATCGAAGCCATTTATCCGGCCCCCACGGCACAAGGGCAGAAGGGGGTTGGGCTAAATGACCCAAGGGGTCTCTTCTTCTCTTACAACCATCATCATCAACATCATCATCATCATCATCATCATCATCATCATTATTATTATTATTATTATTATTATTATTAACATTGAGGCTGGGTGGCCATCTGTCAGGGATGCTTTGCTTGTGCTTTCGGTGCACAAAGGCAGAAGGGGATTGGACTCAATGGCCCAAAGGGTCTCTACCAACCCTCTTTTTTATTGTTGTTGTTGTTGTTGTTGTTATTATTATTATTATTATTATTATTATTATTATTATTATTAATTATTATTGCTCGGTGGCCAACTATAGTCCGGCCCTCCAACGGTCCAAAGGATCATTGCTTTGCACCTTGGCCTGGATCTTTTGACCCAAATCGGGATTTTAATATTATTGTCTATATTGACTTTTATGACTGTTTTTAATCATGTTGAAGTTTTACTGCTCAGTTTAATGTTTTATCTGATTTGTGCTGTCGTGTCTGGGCATGGCCCCATGTAAGCCGCCCCGAGTCCCTCCGGGGAGATGGGGCGGGATATAAGAATAAAATTATTATTATTATTATTATTATTATTATTATTATTATTATTATTATTATTATTATTATCATGAACTGGCTCCCTGTTTAAAAAGTTTGGGGACCCCTGGTCTATACTGTCATATAATCCAGTTCAAAGCAGATAATCTGAATGTTATATGGCAATGCAGATCAAGCCAAAGTCGGCTATTGCTGCAATTATAATGTAATTTGACAGAAAGGTAGGTAATGGATAAATTGTTCAAAATGTGGTTGAGATAGTGCTTGCAGGAGGAACTGTAATTTTTGCTTTTCATAGGCTTAGGATTTCGTTAACCAGTCAAAATTCACGAATAAAACCGTTTTTTTTTTTAACCTAAAACATTTCGGGGGGGGGGGGGACGCAGCACACGCTCACGCACACACGCACACTTGGCTACGGGCTTGCCTGCTGCAGCCAGTTTATCTCTACAGAGCTTCTGTAAAGTTTGATTTTTGTTTCCAACACAAATACCCAGAGCAAGAGCTGCAGCTGTGGCTAATCTAAACAATGATTCTTAAAACTTGACAGTAGGAGAATTTGCAAATGGAAACCCCAGGCATCTCCTAATGCAAAATGATTCTCCATTTGCCAAGAAATGGGTGACACATACAAGATTAAGCAGGAAGGCTGTCACAAGTTCAGGCCACAGTTGCCTGTCCGCTTATTCCCCATCAGCTCTAAAACAAGCAACCAGTGGCTCTATTTAATATTTTATCTTTGACTGTAACTGTAAAATGTTTGCAAAGAATTAGAAAGAAGCATGAGTTTAGATGGAAACTATGTAGGAACATGACAGACATAGTCATTGGCATCTGTGGGAGGTCTGACCCTAACCTACTCTTTTGAACTACAGCACCTAGGATCCCCTATCTAACATGGCCACTTTAAAAAAGATGGTCCTATAAATAAGGATTCCAAGAAACTGTATGTTTTTAATACTGTTTAGGGGGTCCATGTGCCTTCCGAAAGGGGCAGGATACATTTCAAAGAAGTACGTGGCCCTCCACATTTGGGGGTTTGGGTTTTGCAGATTTGATTGACATGTTCTCTCTAGGAATCTCTAGATTCTCCAGTGCAATTCTATGGCAAACTCTGGCAATTGTAAAATGAGGTTATGTGGACACCAAGAACCAGGAAGGAAAAAGAAGATTGTGATCCTCCATCAAGAGACATTGCTACGATGATCTCCCATCAGACCTAGCTTTCCTTAGCTATAGACAACCCCTTGACCCTGATTGTTTCTGTGTCAGTGGACAACAGCACCAAACAAACATCCAACAATTTTCCTTTAAATGGATGCAAAGCAGTAGGCATCCACAGGGGAACTAAAGGAAAATAGCTGAGTCCTTGGGTTGCTGTGAGTATTTTGGGCTGCATGGACATGTTCCAGAAGCTGAGTCCTTGTCAATTGCTTCCCTTGCTCTTCAGGAACCAGGAAATGGGCAAGTTTAAGAGGACCCCTGCTAAGGAAAAAGCAGGTTTTAGTTTCACTGTGGATTTTGCTTATTGTGCAATTGGTAGTGAATTCCAATCCCTGCAAAAACCAAAAAGGTCAATTGCAAAACTGGACATCATGGTTGGTGTGTGGGTGTGCTTCTGGTGATCTCATGAATTCATAGGGGTTTTAGGAAAGGAATCCACAGAGGTGGTTTTGCTAGTTCTGAAATATAGCTTACAGCATCCGATAGTCATTGGTTGTCTCCCATCCACCATCATAATTTGCCAACAGGATGCCAAGCAATGAACCTTGGAGTTAATTGAGCTGTTGTGTGTGCTTTTTCTACTAGGACCTTACCTGCATGATGTAAAGTCAGTTTCTTCAAATCCTACGCTCCTGTTACTCCAGTAACTTGCTTACTGCCAGGGCTTGTGCAGGTGGAAGGTTAATAAGAAGGCTGGTCCTTTCTCCGAGGATATGATGGGCCCAAATGCACACAGCCACCATCTTTTCCCTCCTTGTCACCCATTTCCTCCTCACTTTCCTCTCTTTCTGGTGCCCCAGCTCTGCAAAAGCACAATACACCATTGTAGGGAGCCCTGCCAGGACCAAGGGATAGGAACAGAATGGTGAAGAGAGTGAATGCCATTTCAAAGATAAAATGAGCTTCCTCCTTCTCCAGGAGGAATCATCTCCTTGCCTGAAAAACTCAGAGAAGGACACTCAGTTGCGTTCCGGCAACCCCAGATGAGAATAGTGATAACTGTATTCGCTACATTGAGATCACTGGAAAAAAACCAGGGCATTATTTAATCGATTCCTTTCTGTTAACAAAGGGCCAAGATGGCCTACAATTAGGGTTGTAACAAAAATTAATTGTGGTTCAAAATTTTTCGAGCTATGAAACTGCCAGCTGCTCAGTCCAAGAATGAGAAGTTGCAGGTATTTCATTTGCAAAATAAGTGATGGGGCGGGCATGCACTTCAGTGGGAAATGTCAATGTTCCGGACACTGGGGTTTTTTTTTTTGCTTTAATTAACAAAAGTAATACTTAAAGCTATTCACTTTAAGTATATGAATCTCTGACTCTTAGTCAAGGCAATTTGAATTGTAATAAATAATATACTTTATTTACATTCTGCTCTATCTCCCTGAGGGGATTCAGAGCAGATTATAGAATAAGAGTACATATAAGGCAAACATTTAATGCCAGTATTCAATTAACAAACAAAGACAGACAGTACATAGAAGTAAGGCTTCTCTCTTTTTTCATCTCCGGCATCTGGAGGCTTTGGAAGGTTGCTGTTGTTCCATTCTTTTATGCTGAGTAGTCTTTTATCCACAGAACGCCTTCCTGATCTAATTGCTGGCATGTGTTCAGGGTGCCTTTTTATCTCCCTGCAAAAGTGGTATCTATTTATCTACTCATATTGCTGTTTCTGAACAGCTAGGTAAGCAGAAGCTGGGGCTGACAGCAGAAGCTCACCCGACCTTCTTGATAGGCACTGAGAACAGAGATTTATGGTTCACACTGCTAATTACAAGAAGAGTTAGGGAAGGAAAGACTCCTGAGCATTTTATTGCCCTCACTCTTCATAAAAATTGTTTGGCTTCTCTGTGCGGGGCCACCCAATTGAAATGTATCTCCCTCCCAAAGGATGGGAAGACAAAAGGGAAAAATTTGCACCATTACTTACAACTATAAATTGTATTTTTGTCATGTCAGAAGTGACTTGAGAACATACTGAAAGTTGCTTCTGGTGTGAGAGAATTGGCCATCGTTACCCAGGGGATGCCCAGAAGTGTTACCTTCCTAGGAGGCTTGTTTCATATCCCCGCAAGCTAGAGCTGGCAGATGGGAGCTCACACCTTCTTGCAGATTCAAACCGCCCGGATGTGTTACCTTCCTCCTGGGTGGCTTCTCTTATGTTCCCGCAAACTAGAGCTGACAGACAGAAGCTCACCCCGTCTCTCAGATTCGAACTGGCAACCTTCAGGTGAGCAACCCAACCTTCAGGTCAGCAGTCCAGCTGGCGCAAGAGTTTAACCCATTGCACCAAAATGGCTACTAACTATTAATTAATACATAAATAATAGCAGATTACTTTATTTTATATATTAAATTTATGACCCACCATTCTGTCTAAAATGATATCTAATGTGTGGATTTTGCCATTTTCATTCAATTATGAGAACCTATGATCTTGACCTTAGGTTCAGTGTTATTTTTTTAAAACCCTGGTAATTCATTCAATGTCATCAGCTAAGGCCACTATAGACTCTACTCATATCATGATACAAAATAGTTATTGCCTCCTTAAAAGCAAACATAATCTCCAGCCTTCACATCATAATATTACCTGCCAGTTTGGAAAGGGCACCACGCTCATCGTTTCTTGAATGACTACCAGGCAATTAGCACCTCTCTCTCTGGTGCAGCTGTATAGGCACCAGCTGGAGAGATAGATTACAGCTCCTTGGTTGATTTCCCAAAACAATTGATTGCGTGCAGACAACATGCCAGGCAGAGGCATGGCACTCATTCAAGATAGGAAATTGTGCGACTGACATCAAGGGATAGCTGTGTGTACGTATGTGTGTGTGTGTGTGTGTGTGTAATAATGAGTGCAATTTATCAGTTATGGTTTTCCAATCTCTTAGAAAAAAAACACGCCCACCAAACACTAATAGTAACATATTGGGTTACAGCTATGGGAGCCAGATGATCCTAGAAGGGTGTTATTAGATTTATGAAAGATTACAGCAAAGAAGAGTTGGGATCATTCCAAGGCCATCGCTGCCTGATTCATCAGGGGATTTCAGGAAGGGGTAGAATATCAGATTTGGAATTACTGCTTAGCAGGAAGGTGATGTCAAACCAACTTGTAATTTCAAGTGATCAATTAGCAATGTGCTGTGACTGTGCCTCTTCTTATTAAATATTATTAGCAATCTACTTCTGTCAGGGGGGGTGGGTTAATTATTACTAGCTGTTTTATGGACAACCTGCTACTGCTAGGTATAATATTCTTAAGTCTTAAGTCAACCCAGAACCAGTGAATGTCTGCCCCTCCCTTTTCTTTCCTTTTTAATGACATCTCGCTCCTCTTGAGATACAAGTGGTGGGCCAGACCCTTGTTTTACCTCCAGTTCTGACACATTGCACAAAGCCTCAAGCCATCACAACCACATTTTGTGTTTCTCTAAGACAGTGTTTCCAACCTTTGGTCCTCCAGGTATTTTGGACTTCAAGTCCAAGAAATTCCAGACAGCTTACCAGTCACAAGCTTACTTGTGACAGCTTAAACGTCACAACTGTCACAAGCATGGTTGATGGGGATGAGGGAGAAGGCCTTCTCAGTGGTGGCTTTGGAACAACCTCCCCAGGGAGATGAGGCAGGCCCCCATTCTGTCTTCCTTCTGAAGGGAATTGAAGACTTGGATGTTTAGACAAGCCTTTGAGAATGTCTAGCCCAATGGTCTGCAATTATGATACAGCATAGCACTTTTGTCCCATTCCCTTGTTCCTTCGCTACAACTTGCACTAACCCTTTTCTTTCTTCTTGTGTACAGTTGCCCAGGTTTTTACGAAAGTTGACACTATAGGTTATTGGGTGCTGTACTGAGTTCAAGTTGTTATTTTATATACTAGTGGTTTTATTTTGTATTGTACTGTGTGTTTATTTAATACACTGTTTTAGGCACCTTGTGCCATATGTAAGCCGCCCCGAGCCCCTTTGGGGAGAAGAAAGCGGGATACAAAAATAAAGTTGTTGTTGTTGTTGTTGTTGTTGTTAGGACTAGTGGGAGCTGAAGTCCAAAACAACTGGAGGACTTAGGCACAAATGACTCACAAGTGATTGCTATCTTTGTAGTATATAAACAAGGTACAATAGCTCTAGAGAAGCTTGGGAAAGTGTCTTGGGTGATTACAACTACCAGCATCCCCATCGGGCATGTCCAGCAACCATGCTGCCAAAGGAATTCAGGGAGCTAGTTTTAAAAAACAACATTTCTAATTTCTGGGGAATTGAAAAATGTGGGCCATAAGCAGCCTCTGAACTGTACGCCTGCAGCCTCTGAAGTCCCCTGCTATTGCCACAATGCCAACACCTCACTCGTTTAAAAATGATGTGATTTAGGAGTGATTTTTCATTGGGATCCCATGCCAAAAACCATGCCCTAGTGTAGTGGTTCTCAACCTGTGAATCCCCAGATGTTTGGGCCTTCAACTCCCAGAAATGCTAACAGCTGGTAAACTAGCTGGGATATCTGGGAGTTTTAGGCCAAAACACCTGGGGACCCACAGATTGAGAAAGGTTTTCCCCTGACATTAAGACTAGTCGTATCCGACTCTGGGGGTTGGTGCTCATCTCTATTTCTAAGCTGAAGAGCCGGCGTTGTCCATAGATACCTCCAAGGTCATGCGGCCGGCATGACTGCACAGAGCACCGTTACCTTCCCACCAGAGTGGTACCTATTGATCTACTCACATTTTCATATTTTCGAATGGCTAGGTTGGCAGATGCTGGGGTTAACAGTGGGTATTCATTCCACTCCCCAGATTTGAACTACAGACCTTTCAGTCAGGAAGTGAGCCTCTTACATTCCCCAAATTCCTGTCCTCCCCGGCATTTATCGTGTCAGAAGCAAATTGAGAATACAGTTATAATGTATTTTTAAAAACCACAAACAAAGTTAAAAACTTGGCATTATGCTAAATTTCCTTTGACCAGAAGCTGGCCACTTGGAGTCCCTCTGCTGTTGCTGTAAGAAATTCTTCCCTGTGCGTGTAGCAGGGCTCAGATTGCATCGTAGTAAGTGGTCTGTGGTTTGGTGTTCTCCACACTCACATGTTGTGGACTCCACTTTGTAGCCCCATTTCTTAAAATTGGCTTTGCATCTTGTGGTGCCAGAGTGCAGTTTGTTCAGTGCCTTCCAAGTCGCCCAGTCTTCTGCGTGCCCGGGAGGGAGTTTCTCATCCAGTCTCAGCCACCGGTTGAGGTTCTGGGTTTTATCCCGCCACTTTTGGACTCTCGCTTGCTGAAGTGTTCCTGCAAGTATCTCTGTAGGTCTTAGGAAACTGTTTCTTGATTTAAGTCGTTGGCATACTGGCTGATATCTGAACAGAGGATGTGCCAGAGATGTCAATGCCTTGGTCCTTTCATTATTGGCTGTGTATTTGACTGCATATCAATCAAAATGCTGGCCAGAAACTTTTGTTCACAATTTTTGCTGATACACAACTGAATATGGCAGTATTTTGTCATATGTCACGGAGGTCTCTAACCATTCTTTAGAACACATCCAAGACTTTGATCATATTCTGTTCAATTCAGTAAAACACATCTGTTGACCTCAATAAAGTATGAGTCAGACCTCATTCCTAAGAAAATACTATATCCTATTAAAATTCTTTTTTTTCTTTCCAGCAAGGAACCAAGCACAGTAAGACCCTTGTAAACATGGAACCCTCCATACCTGCAGTTTCACTTACTAGTGCTGGGTGTGTGTGTGTGTCCTGAATAATTTGCTGTTCTTCCAGGTGATTCTATGATATGCTTCCCCTAAAAGTTATTATAAAATCACCCTGGAGGATCAGGCAAATTCCTATGAAAGCAGTGGTTCCCAGCTTTTTTTTACCAGGGCCCACTTGACCAGGGATCACTTTCCAACATTGGTACCAAAAGGGTTACAAATCAGTTTTTGGTCAACTTTAGATTCAGTTTGGTTATTTGGGGTACTGATTCAGAAAATTGCATTGGATAGACTACATCAGCTCTAGTCTCTGATACAGAACATATGGCATCCAGTAGTTGCCATCTGTTTGCTCACAGAAAACCATATTTAATAATCTAGAGCTGATGTGGTCTATCCAATGCAATGGTCAGCTTTGCGGAAAGGAGTGGACATAAAAATTAATAAAATAAAATAAATAAAGAGGAAGGAGGTTCGCGGACCGGATTTTCGTTCTTACGGCCCACTGCTGGGCCGCAGCTCACAGGTTGAGAACCACTGCTGTAAAGCATATCTCCAGGGCATCTTTATGGTATTCTGTTACTGGGAGGCTGGTGATTTAATGACATTTGGTCATACCTGTAGTTTCAGGTAACTACAGTTCAGCCAGGAACATACCTTCACAGATACAGGAGTTTTACATTTTCAAATTCTGCTGCATCCAGTTGACTGAGAAGATCCCAGATATTCTTCCTATTGCTTAACTTGACCTGTGCAACTATGTGCCATTGAAGCCTGCCTCCCCTTCCACATGGAAATAATTTATCCTGCTTTATGCAGTTGTTTGATCATGGTAGAGATCAAAGGATTCTTGATGTGAATAAGCAAAGCTCTCCATGTCCAGATATTTAAAAATAGTATCAATGCAACTCAAAATTGTGGTTCCTGGACCAGTCTGCAAGTCATTATCTTCCAGTCTGCAGAGAGTTTCCAGGAAGGGGAGAAAGTACCAGTTGTAACCAATGGGCATAAATATGGTACTTTTCCTAGGCACAATCAGCAGGGAAAATATATGTTTCCTGTTATCCTGTCATGACAGTCTCAGGTGGTAGATACTTGGAGGCAGCAAATATAGTCCATCCAGTCATACCTTTAAGGCAGTTTGTTTCCTTTGGAAGACAGGTGTGTTGGGCCACTCCCTGAATTATCCTGCTACCTTCAGCTGTAATGAGATTTGTCATCTACTTGCCAAAGTTGAGATATGGGGAATGAGAACCTACATGTCTTGCAGGCCCATAGCCAGAAAAAAAATGGGGGGGGGGGGGGGGTTTAAACTTTTTTTTAGCAAATCATGAAGAGTAGGTCCAAAACACAAAACAATTTAAATTATATGATTCATTCTATATTTTATATAGACTTAATTAAATCAATTGTCTATTTTAGTTACAAAGTCTTTAAATAAACTGAAAATGACTCTTAATTGATAAATTATGGTTACAAAAGAATACCATAACATCTGTGAAAACACTTGAAAACTGTCAATACACTTTGTCAGAAACCAGGCGCCATTGATAAACTTCAGTGGACACTCAAGAGTGCAAGTCCAGTCAGCCTTTCTTGCTTCATTGTGTTTCTTATGTATATTTTCAAAAGTTTAAGAGTTGAAAACAACTGTTCATTTGTAGCTGTTGACACTGGCAATGTTGCAGAAATCTGAAGAAGTTTCGTCATATTCGGAAGAAACTGTCTATCACAGACAAGATATGCCTCCAGTGCATTTGGTGGTTTTTCTGCAGGTGCAATCTTTTTTCATTTTCTACGCCACAGGTCAAATTCTTCCATTAATGTGTCAATATCTTGAAGGCATTCATTGTAAAGTTCTGTGCACTTGTTTGAGTTGAGTTAATGGCCAGAATGGCCAGAATTATTAGGGAGGAACACTTGCAGACCCTGAACTACTTCCCTGTGCCTTATAAACCTTTCTTGAAGCTGACTGCAGGAAAAAGTCCAGAAATGGGATGTACATATTTATAATATTCTATTGGTGTTGGAATATTGCAAGTTGCTTTTACATGTCTGCCATGAACACATGTGAGGAATCTTAACTTCTCCACCCATAGACTTCACCACTGATCTTGCTATGTTAAAGATATCCTGAAATTCTTTCACAGATTCTGTACACACCTCATTGGCTTTTTCTAAGAGACTGTTGACATTACTCTTGGTAATGTTTTGCTAAGCTGAAGGGTTGATGGCAGAAGCTTTCTTAGGATGTGTATGGTTACTACAAATTCAGCATTCAGAATAGCTAAAAGAAGGTTTCCAGCTCGGGAAGAAGTCTCACTGATGTATAGAGGACTCTCTTTTAGTTCTTCAAGTGTTCTTACCACCATACTGTACAGTTCAACAAAATGTAAAACTGCATTATATCACTCAACACAATGGGTTTCTGGAAGTGGCAACAGGCTGTTTCCTCTTGATTCAGGAAAACATTATTTTGGATTTTTCTTCAACAGTTCCAATCTGATGAATGATGCTCTGAAGAAATTGCATACAGATTATATTGTTCTATGGCATTCTCTGACAGGTGGAATGCTGCAAGTCTTTGCTAAGGATAGATTTAGTGAGTGAGCACTGCAGTGAATGTAGACAGCCATTGGATACTTCTGTGACATAATTGCCTGTGCACCACTAATATGACCACTCATATTAACAGCTTCATCATAACCCTGTCCACACAAATACTGCAAGTTCATCCCAATTTTTCCAGTGTTTTCAAAATAATGTCTGCAAGTCCTCCACTGCTTGTGTGTCAGGAGATTTTTCTTTCTGGGTTGTTGTATGTTTTCTGGGCTATATGGCCATGTTCCAGAAGTATTCTCTCCTGACGTTTTGCCCACATCTATGGCAGGCATCCTCAGAGGTTGTGAGGTTTTTCTTTCTCTTTGAACCCTAGAAGAGATAGGGATAGTCTTTACTATCCCCAATAGTCTTTACTATTAAGACACGTAGTTGTTATTTTTGATGTAAATAAACCTTTTGTAATCTTCAAGATTGAACTCTACATGTTTGTCTCCTAAACTCTAAATTCTTTACAACTATATGGCACTTCACGCTCTGCTTGCTGTGAGCTCAATGCTCAAATATAAGTATCCTGTTTTTGCATATTTTGGATGCTCTGCTGTTTTGGGGTAGTTTTCCCTCCTAACACCTAGAAAATCCTAACAAGTATAGACTGTGGTGCTGACCAAATTATCACAAGTTCTTTTCTTCCATAAATGGGAGTACAGATTGAGCATTCTAGAATTCTAAAATCTGAAATGCTCCAAAATTCAAAATTGTCCTCATGCCTGTCTGATAGCAACATCTTTATTTCTGATGGTTCATGTTTATTTCTGACTTCATTAAGCAATATAGACGTGTATTATACTAGTATGTGCATGTACACACTTTAAACAGTTCTCTTTTTCTTTTTAATATCCACGACAATCCTATAGAGCACATTTACTGAGAGGCAATGCTGGCTAAAGATCAGAAAGCTTATTCTACGAGCAAAGATTTTTGAACTTGGATCTCCCAGTTCCAGTGCTTTGAGCATTACTCTATACTGAGTCTCTCAGATCAGTTAACTATAAAAATATTATGAAGATTGTTGTGCTGTGAAAGGAAAAGTGAAACAATATGTCTAATTTGCAGAAGTAGAATACAGATTAGTGTAATTTGCAGAATTAGTATAATTGCATAATATGTACATTAGATACCCAGATATGAAGCATGGCAAATCTATCTTATACTTAATTTTAGCATCTCAAAGCAGGGTTAAAGAAATTTCATCTTAAGATTTGGGAGGCACACCAAATCATTATAATAAAGGCCGAAGATAGAAACTTCTTTCATCCTATGGGGAAAATTCAATGTTTTTGAGTTATCTGGAGCTACATTCAACGGATGGATCCAAAAGAAAAAGCTTGGGACCAAACATTCCAGCATATTTTAGTTCCTTGCGGCCAGTATCTAAGCATCAGAAGAAGAGGAAGGCAACCAAATAGTAGTGTCATAGAGAAGCCCAGACCAATAGATTAAGACTCTGGACCTGAGGTTCCCCACCCTACCTGTAGACTATGGGGGCATCTATACTGTAGACTTAATGTAGTTTGATACCACTTTACTGCAATGGCTTAGTGCTATGGAATCATAGGTGTTGTAGTTTTACAAGGCCTTCAGCCTTCTCTGCCAAACAATGCTGATGTCTCACCTAACTACAACACTGATTCCATAGCATTGAGTCATGGCAGTTAAATGGTGTCAAACTGCATTAATTCTAAAGTGTAGATGCACCCCTAGATGGGCTAACAGAGTAGTATGTCTCAGCATCAGGAAAAACTCCTCTGTTGGCATAAGAAATCTCTTTTTCTGGAAGTTCTTTATCCCACTATATTTGCTCATTGTAACACTCTGCTCCTTCCCAATTTCTAACATAGAAGTCTGCAAAAATTTAGACTTTGGCTGATAATCAAGTATGCAGCAAGAGAACTCTATCTCTAAATAACCTCCTTTCTCTCTCACTTCTCTCATTTTGTTTGCAGCATCATTTTAAATGGTAGATGTTGGGTATTAATCCTACTTGCTACAGCCCAGATGGGAATAAGCTGGCTTGTTTAGTCTTCACTGATTGCAAGTGTTGAGTCAGCTCAAAGACCACCACCTCTAGTCATCTGCACCTTGTCTGCAAAATTATTTACACAGGATATCTCTTTGAACTGCCTGATGTTTCACGTCAAGCCTTGGTTGTGCAACTAGAAACAGATTTTCTTGGTTTACGTTGTACTAATTTGTGGCGTGCACTGTTTTTCTAGCCATCGGTCATAACCTTTTTACGTTTGGGTACTGGAAAAGGGGTTTACCGGTTCCAAATATAATTTTATGGAGGACAGATTTAGTATCCATGGCTACTTGGTAATTTGGTTCAAAGTCTGTAGGCCACTGAACACCAGTTGCTGGGAAACGGTTGTTTATGCTTATATTTATTTGTTACGTTTGTAACCTGCCTTTCCTCCCGAGAATATGAGGTGATGCACATGGCTGCCCTACTCTGTTTACTTGTGGCCATAGGGGATTTTGAGAACTCCTGTAAAAAAAGTAATTCGTTCAAGTTCTGCAGAAAGTCACACGAAGAGGTGTGGGAGATGGGATAAATATCTGCAATCTAAGTTGCTTGATTTCTTCTATATGAAAGCTCTGACACATCTGTTCCAGGTGTGGTGTCAAGCTTGTTGGCGGAAAGGATGTCAAGATCAGTTTTCTACTTTTTTGAGTTTAACATTTGTGGATTTGATTAATGTTTTCCTAAGAACCTTTAAGTCAGGGTTGTCAAAACCATTTTCATTGAGGGCCACATCAGCCTTATGGTTGCTTTCAAGAGATCACTGAATCCATGGATGGAGACTCTGTGGATACAGAGGGCCAACTATAATTTTTTTACACAGTGGTCAGTGATCTTTAATTTTTACTTAGTTTGGGTTACCAGATGCTATTGAACAACAACTCCTATCACTTTTTATTATCCGCAATGCAGACTGGGAATAATGGAATTTCACCCTATCAGCACTTGAGGCTGGAGAGAGGCTAAATGACATTTTAAACTTAGTCATCATATCCACAAGCTGTTTCTAAATTCAAACCCCACCACCCTGACTAAACAGAACAAACTGAAGCCTTCTAGATGTTACTGTATTGCAACTCCCATCTGCTCTAAAATGGCATGGCAAGCCGAATTCGGTCCATAGACACTGAGTTGGACACATGTGTTGTAGGTCAACTTCCAGCCAAAATTAACCATAGGTTCCCTCTCAGATTAAAATCAGTGGGGGGTTTTGTGGGTTTTCCACTTTTGTGTGGGTCCTGCATCCCCAGCTCCTGTGAAGACCTGGTGTATTTCTGAGTTCCTGCAATGATAGAAATTTGGAAATTGAAGGAGATTCATTGGAGAGGCAACATTATCATTGAGGGGTAATGTCCTCATTCTGCCCCATTCTTGTAGCTACAATTCTGAGTCTTGGATTTCTTCCCTTCTGAAAGGGCAACATTGTCACAATACCAGACTGCCTTTGTCAACAGAATCTGGCCCAGTGAGAAAGATATCCTGCCCTTAATCTATATATGTGCTTGTGGAATATATTGTATTAGTTTTTAATGTGATTGCTGGCAATGAAAGATTTGTAAACAATACAAGAGCATCAGTGCCTTCGTGTATGGATATGTGGTTTTGTGTCAGTGCCTTGCAGAAAAATGTAGATAGCAATATTCAGTACATGTGTCCTTTGCATATTGCTATCTACCCAAAATTTCCTAGGGAAAATAAGTAATTCAGAAAGAACACTGTTGGCAAAATAGTGGATTGGCATACCCCACATGCTGAAACATATAGAGTGTGAGTTATGTCTGATTCATACATTAGGTGTGAGGCCTGATGACTGCCTGATGTTTCTGAACCTCAATTTTCTAATTTCAGATGTATGGGGCCAAGTAATTCATTGGTAAGGGCATACGCTGTCAGTTCAGAAATAATCATCACATTTGCTCATGGTATACAAAAGGGAATGTTACAGCTGACGTCCAGTTCAACTGAAATTCAAAGCAAAACAGATGAATTAGCTGCATTAACGGGAACCCGGGTCTCACAAGACTACTTCTATAAGCTTTTGGATCTCCTTTTCTATAAATACATGGCTGAAATAATGAAGTAGGATCATGGTAACATAAACAGCCTTTGAAGCTTACAGGGTTTAGAATTCTTTACAGGCCACATCTCAGTCACACATTCTATTAAAAACATAGAATGCCACTTGACCTCTGAAAATTAAATATAACCACAAAAACCATTTTATGCTCTTAAGCTCCCCAGGAGAAATTTGCAAGATAACTTATATTCACTTGCTGAATATATCACGTTTTCCTTCAAATCTCTTGAAATCCAGCCAACTTTTTTCCCTTACTAGAGAAGAACTGTGCTGCCCAAAAGCACACATAACATTTCAATACAATTTTGGGAGTTAGCTAAATTATTTGGGAAGTTCTTTGATTGGACAGACTGTGGAAGAATTTGGTACATTTCTAAGTAAATGGAACAGGTTGTTTTATAGCCTGGGCCATAGTGATAGATGGTCAGTATGTATTAGGCTAGATGCCTCATTCTGGTGTCTGTTTCTTGTTTAACACAATGTATGAGTAAGCATTGACAGAAGAGGCACTGCCGGGATCCCCAAGGTATAATTGAGACACATTCAAAACATTAGATAAATAACTAAGACCCAGTTGAAACCAGTCCAAGTCTTGTAAAATAATTGTAACATTAGACAAACTGTTTAAAAAACCCCAGAGAAGATAACCACTAATTTTAAAAGCCAAAGGCCATGCAAAATAGCTGTCTCCAATATCTTCCAAAACTTCGTAAGAGATGAAGCCAGTCAGAGTGTGGCTACAGAAAAATCCCTATTGTGTGTATCCACCAGGCTAACCTCCCAGGGTGGTGAGAAATGTAATAGGGGCTCCGTTTAGTATCTTATATTTTAGATTACCATTAAAACATAGCAATGGTAGAAGGGAGTGGGTGTTGTAGTTCAGTCAGGGACTACTGGGTTCCCTGATAAATCAGAAGGGATTGTGGGATTTCCTGGGGTTCAGAGTGATGAAGATTCAGCCCAGGTTCAAAGAGTTGATGATTCCACAAGTCTTAGAGTGGCTTGTTCAAGATTGGCAAGAGGATGGCTCTTCCAATTCAGGCAAGGTTTGTACTGATCTGAACATTGGCAATTGAACAGGATGGAAGTTGGGATTATCACATCTTCACCCAATGATGATATTTAGATTTCAAAATATAAAGTTTACCTGCTCATACTTTCAGAAGTGTTCTTGTTAACTTGTTCAGCAAAACACTAATCTTTACTGAACAAAATAGGGGACAATATGGACAAAGAAAACAGTGAAGGTGTAGGCCAAAATGAACAGAGGTGGCCTATCTATCTGGTCTAACATCTCTTCTTCTCACAGTTGCTAACCAGCCTCTGGAGATCTCACAGTTGGAAGATGAAAACAATAACCTTCTCTCACGTTTTCCCCAAGCAACAGGTGCTCAAAGGCACATTCATTTTTCTCTTCAGATATTTATCTAGCCTTTTTTTAAAAGGCACCTAAGCTCAATGGAACCCTGTGGCAGCAAATTTTATTAATTATGCAGTATGCGAAATATTATAAACCTGAATCTTTGACTAATTCAGTTTCACTGAAAGAGGGAGGACACATTTCAAGCCATTTTCTTTGCATTATGACCTTTCTGTAAATCTCTATTACACCATCTCATCCTTTCTTTTCAACTTGTAATGAAATCCCTTCAGGGAGATAAGTGCAGGATATGAAGTTTTATTATTTTATTATATGTGCAGAATATCTCTTGTTAGTAATTATACCCAA
The DNA here is from genome assembly GCF_035594765.1 of Anolis carolinensis. NCBI lineage: Eukaryota > Metazoa > Chordata > Lepidosauria > Squamata > Anolidae > Anolis > Anolis carolinensis. The sequence continues at coordinate 30,844,424 of NC_085843.1, forward strand.
ACTCCAGAAGCCAAGGACTAGGAACATTGCCTTGGTGAAAGCTTGGGGGAATGTTAAATCTGTTTATCTGGCAAAAGTGCTCTCCCTATCCAGATTTTTCATTTTAGAAATTAACTGAAAATAGACAGACGCCTACAAAATCATTGCATATGAAACATGCTATATATTTCTCTCTGTAATTCACCCTCACTACCAGTGTCAGCAACATATGTGGGAGAAGCAGTGTGAACGAAATGGGAAGGAGTGGGAAGAGAACAGACTGGCATTCACACTCTCCCCAAAATTAAAGCTTTGCGCTCTGATCAGCCAGATGGAAACCATCCATGAGTACAATCAAGCCACCCACGGTTAAGGCAGAGTGAGTTTCTCTCACTCTATGTCTCAAATTGCATTAAAAAGTAGAGCAAATGCTATTGGACAAGTAATTCAACCCATCATCTGTACATTTGCACTCCGTATATTTAAGATGTAGCCACTTGTTGACAGCTCATCATTTTCCTATAGGCATGCAATGTTTTTGACATAAACAGTGACATAATTATTGAAAGTAGCACTTTTTCAAATGATCACAACAACAATTCCTTAAGTGTATGGAGTAGCTACTTTGTTGTAATTTTGCTCTTCTGGCGAGTTCTGTTTCAGGACGATTCAGCAGATTGGGCAACCATATCAGCATTGAGATCCTGATTGTGGCATAGCATATAGCCAGGCTGCACTTTACTTACATTATGTAATACCTATACTGAATACTACTGCAGCAATACAAATGTGTATTACTCCTAAAGGAGTATGGTTAAAACCCGATTGCACTCTCACATTGTCTCAATAAATAAGCAAAAGCCTGGTATGGATAATATACACTCTGTCCAATACGTCTATAACACACTGTACCTGGACCTCAACTTCTATTCCTGTTGACTTAGTACAATTGTTCTCCAAAGTCCAGTAGAATGCTCTCCATGTGTTAGAATTATGTATATCTGCAAATGTCACTAACAAGATGCTGGCCTAGACAGGTTAGATATAGGCCATCTTTGTTCATTGTTTGAGATATCCTGACATATAAAAACTGGAGACAATGTTTTGTTGTGATTTATGCTGTACTAGTCCAGGGAACTCTTCACACATCTCTCCCCCCATACCGTTTTGCAGGCTAATGGTAGACGTACAGGGCGCTTTGCGGTGCCACACGTAACCTCCCTCCCCCATCAGACGGGGGGAAACAAATGAGGCACGCTGGCATCCTGTCCGTCCCCACCACATGGGGAAAAGGGCCAAAAAAATGAGTAGCTCCGTTGGAACTACCCAAAACACACCTTACCTTTTGTCATGGCCGAAGAAGTCCCTTGGCACTTTGAGCATCAATGGGGCAGGTCCAGCCAAGCCCCATGTGATGGCAGTCAGCAGGCCCCGCCCCCCGTGCTACAAAGGGGCAATTTGCCCCAGTGTGATGAGATGGCAGAAGACTATGGTTCAAATCCACAGGAAGCAGCACTACCTCTTAAAATCATACCTGTCAACTGGAATTTCAAATTACTAAAATTAATAATAAAAAGTGTCCTGGCAATCTTTGTATTTTTCAAATTGTACATTTAAAAATACTGAACCCATTAAATGTGGCAACTAAGAGGATCTACATGGCAAAACTTGTACTTTAATATGCAGGCAGGCCCTCCAATTGGAGTATCATGCAGCTCGACATCTGTAGCTGAGCTCTGTAAATCATTCAGCAAAAGAAAGCTTTTAGTAGCTTCCCAAAGGGGGTTGATTGCTGGTAAGGGAAGTCTTCCTGGAAAAAGGAAGAGCAGGAGATAAACCTGAAACAGTTTGTCATGGGCAAAATGCGGAACCTCAGCATGCGAAGGGAGTCGGACTTGGTTTCATTAATCAAACTCAGCCATTGAAAGCTTTCTTCATGAGGCATTAGAGCTGTGAAAAACTCCAACTTCCTAAAGCAATTTAAATTATGGTTTACTTAATGTTCTAAGAGACAGATGTTCTTACCAGTGATATCGACCTGGTTGGTTGTGCCTTTTCTTTGTAAAAAGGAGGAATTTCAACTCTGGAATTTTCATGTTAACAAACAGAAGAAATGCAAAGAGTGATTTAAAGGAAGGAAAACAATAATGGACAAGAGGCTCTTAAATTAAAGTCAGTTTGTCCTTAAAAACTGCTCTTTGAAAAAAGAAGACTGTTTGTTTAAACTGCATCTCAGGTGAAGTAGTTTTCTCCTTTCATTTGGCAGTTAAGCAATCAATTACACTAAGGAAGCTGAATAATCAAACTGTTAAGAGACGAATTAAGCCTACGATTTTGCTCTGAATAGTTTGGAAAGAACCTACTTGCAAGGGCTAAAACGTATTTGTAAGTAAGGCTAAACAATGACAAGGAAAATGGCTATGGCTAGGGCAGAAGAGAGGTGTGATTCTCATAAAATTGAAGGATATGATTCTTCTGCAGATATGTGAAGATCTATGGAAACAGGAATGGAGACAAGATATGACTAACTTGAAGAGGATCGTTCACAAAGAAGTGCATACTATTAAAGAGTCTCTGTGGACTGTTTGAGACATGATTTAAAGAAAACGGATGAAGTTGAGACTCAAGATAATAAAACAGCAACTCTCACAAGTGGATGGAAGAGATTTAGACAACTTAGCACTACTGGAACCAAGAGACAAAGAGTATTGACAAAGGGCCCTTCCACACAACCCTATATACCAGAATAGCAAGGGAGAAAATCCCACAATATCTACTTCGAACTGGGTTATCTGAGTCCACACTGCCATATATTCCAGTTCAAAGCAGATCATGTGGGATTTTATTCAGCTGTGTGGAAGAAGCCAAAGACTAAGAGCTATATTAGAAGGTATTGATTGGGAAATTATAAAAGCCCTGGAAATTGGTTAAGATTGTGAAGGAGAAGAATTGGAACCAGAAATTGATAAAATATATAGTCAATTCTTGGTCTGCAAAACAAGAATTTACCAAGATATATTTTTGTACATTTTGTGAAGAAGAGAACCAGAGATCATTTCTTGCAGGATCATTATAAATTTGGTTTGAAAATAAATGAAAGGGAAGTGATAGTTCTGAAAAAAAAACCCTGCTAGGATATTAAGGAAAAGGAATACATCTTCCTTACTGATAAACTCATATAGCATAACATCTCATTCAGAAGGGACAACGGGAAAGTGTTATTTTTACATATGAAGGCCAGAGGTTCCATCTAAATTTTATTTCTAAAGCCAGAGTTTTCCTGGAGAGATGAGTGGCCAACAAGGAATCAACAGAAGTTGACCTGAAGGATAATAGATTGGAAGAAGGACTCTGCAGAGCTCGGAGCAACTAGTTTGGATTTTTCTAAATAAATATAAAAACCCAATATGAATTACAAATATCCAGTTTGGAATATAAATGGAGCAGATATATCACCCAAAAGGAAGAAAATATTTCACTATCTTAAAAAAAAGACTTCAAGACATAATATGCCTGCAGGAGTTGCACATTCAAAGAAAAGATAAAAAATTGTGTCCTCAGAGATGAGTAGAAGTGTGTAAGGTTCTCTCAAGTAAAAAAATTAGTAATTTCTTTATTAATCATTTTTTATTTTCCTGGATCCTGTGCCCCTAACCTTCAACTGACGTGGAGGGACTGACTGTAGTATTAAAAGGACAGGATAACATTTTTGCTGATGCCAAAATATTTTGTGTATTTCATGCATATTTACAAAATGAGTTCTGGATTATAGATTAGGCCACGATGAGTGTGATGTTTGGACATTACAAAAGTGTTGCCACATGACATAAATAGTTTACACCTAGTACTTACTGTTTCTTAAGAAGGTATTCCCCAGTGTAAATCGAGGCTAAGGAGACACCCATCTCATCCTGTAAATTGCTCTGAAGTAGAATGCTGTCTTATTTTGTGGGGCAAATTTCACCATACATAACTATCACACTTCCAATCTTTATCACCATTGCTTTCTTACAATGCAATCCATTCCTAACAACATGTTTTCATAGTGGCCGATTCTGTTACAGAGATCCATGGCAACATGAAATTAAATCCATGCTATATATCAGATTCTAACAACTTCTCTAATTTGGCCATTTGGAGTGCTGAGAAGAACACTAGTATTTCTAAAGGCATAAGAAGAAGCCTAACTCGTGATTTATTTTTAACCACCTACCAAATTAGGATAAAACAAGTTTTTGCTATCTTACATTCTTGAACATTTATGAGACATGAAAATCATGGGTATATAAACCTGTTATGCACTTTATTTATTTCAATAAACTGTGCAGTGCCCAGCATTAATTTCTTAGTCAATTCCACTAAAATGTGTTGGCAGTCAGACTATGGCCAAACATTACATCTAGTTCAGGAACTGGGGAAAAGCTGTGCTTGAATAATTAGTTCTTTATTCTTGGTTGTCTGACGTTTACTAAAGTTTCTGGTCAAGGCATATTTGTGTCCCTGCAGAGAGGGGACGAATGATGAAATATGCTACAACGAACACTCAAGTACTAAATCCTGAGCTGTATTCATATATACAATTCGTACATATTGTGTGGTAAATGGCCTCTATACAGTATTAGGTTGCAGAGTATGTGAACAGGGTCTGCCTCACATCACCTGCTCCACCTAACACTTTTGCATGAGGTTAATGTATAGGCCTGACTAATTAAATATCCCTCCCCACTTTTTGACTGTGAATACTTAATTTGATAAAAACCCAATACTTATGGCAAATATGAACATTCCCAAACTGCTATACAATCCCAGAATTTCACTTCTTGGTCCTTAACACAGGTATTACAAAACCTTGAATTTTGATCTTTAGTTTAGAATTTAAACTGAAAGAGCTAAGACTAAGCAGCACTTAAGGAATTACAAAAATAAAAAACTAATTAAGATGACATATCCAATTTAGGCCATAATTACTACCCATATTTAGCAGTGGCAAATATATCAGATTATTAATAGAAAAATGTGCATTTATCCAAAGCAGTAAAAGCATTTTATTTAATCTTATGTCCAGAGAGAGAGATGCCAAGAAACACTACCTAACAGTGATATAGCATGACAGCAGCGTGAGTCAAAAGTGAGGTTTCCTGTCTGATGGCCTGTCATTAGAAAATGAGTACAGACATTGCGTATTTTCCAGAACATCCCTGATCCGGCACTGACTTCAAAACACATTCTTAGATCATTAATAGAAAGAACATTTTTGTTTACACTCTGTTCTGGCTCAAATTGCCAATGGGCTCAGCTGGTGTTCAAGAACAAGATAGCTGATGGAACCTTCAAACAATAAATCCTAGAAGTCTTGAAGTTCACTGCAAAACATGATAAAGTATAGTAGGAAGATATATAGGCCAATAACACAAGCCTAATGAATTTTTCAGTAACATTGCATCCACTTTACAAAACAAAAATGTTTGCAACATTTACACAACTTACCTGTTTTAGTGAAACTCTCAAGTGCGGCTGGTTGGGAAGAGGGAACAAGCCTTCTCGGCAGTGGCCCCCCGGCTCTGGAATGCACTGCCAAAAGAGATCAGGCAATCCCCTACATTATCCAATTTCCGTAAGGAACTGAAGACCCGGTGGTGTCGGCAGGTTTTTGAGTAATTATATTGGACTACCGCCGATTTCTGAGCCTGAATATATTGCACAAGATTTCCCTAGCCTAAAATGATACATTTTAATATATTGGGTTTATGGTTCCCGTCCCCTTGATCTGGTCATGTAAGTGTGATTTATTGTTATAATTGTATTATTTTACTTTGTTTAATAATGTGTATTATGTTGTTATGTAATGTTTGTGTTGCTTTTATGACTGTAAACCGCCCTGAGTCCCATCCAGGAGATAGGGCGGTATATAAATAAAGTTTTATTATTATTATTATTATTATTGCATAGTTTTCCCATCTACATTGGCTATACTACAGCATAAGAACAGCATGACAAAATGAGGAAGTCGATTAAAATGTTTTGCAGCTTTGACAGTTAATATTAAAAATAAAAATAGGGATAACATTGGTTTGGTAAAGAGTATAAAATACTATGTACTACCTTCCCCCCAAGAGCATACAAAACAGAAGTTCTAACCAGATATATAAAATAGGGACTCTAGTCCGGCCATAATTTTTCTCTCCAGATGAATACTTTGTGTACTCACACAGAAGTGTTGAAATAAATGCTTTGTTGTGGAGGGGGTTTGCAATGGGGAATCAGATGAAAAAGATTATGACTTCCCCACTGAGAAACTACTTGCAGAAGAAGGCATTAGATCATTTTATATCCTCAAGAAAGAAGCAGTTGTGTGTGTGTGTAGTGTCCCAAAGGATCCCTCAATCTCCTTAGTATGTACAGTAGAGTCTCACTTATCCAAGCCAAACGGGCCGGCAGAAGCTTGGATAAGCGAATATCTTGGATAATAAGGAGGGATTAAGGAAAAGCCTATTAAACATCAAAGTAAGTTATGATTTTACAAATTAAGCACCAAAACATGTTATACAACAAATTTGACAGAAAAAGTAGTTCAATACACAGTAATGTTAGGTTGTAACTACTGTATTTACGAATTTAGCCCCAAAATATCACCATATATTGAAAACATTGACTACAAAAATCGCTTGGATAATCCAGAGGCTTGGATAAGCGAGGCTTGGATAAGTGAGACTCTACTGTATTTTGTTTTGTTCAAATGACCAGTTGTACTTTTGAATTCTTCTTAAACTGAAGTTTGATTCTAGTTAGCACGTGACATCTAATAAGCAAATTTGTGTTTTCAACATCATCAAAATCTGGGACTCAAAGAAGTGGCCTTTAGGTCACAATGATTTACTTGTTCCTAAAGAGCGACACTCTCTCTGATGCCAAGGAAGCTACAAAGAGTTGTATTCTTGTCAGAGTGCAAAGAAATGAGTTAGAAGAAGTTCCCTAGGTAAAGGTTCATGGACATATGCGAATGTAATGATTCACTGAATTTTAGACATTAAAAAGTTCACATATAATACAACATCATGGCTTAGTGTTACAAAACTGAGTTACAGAGAACCTTGGATTTCTCTCTTTTTTGTCTGGAGTGAGACAATCAGAAGTTTCACTTCTTTTTTAAACTAAGTAGATTTTTCTTCTGAATCTTAAACTACAGTCAATCAGAATTTCTGATTTGCTAAAACAAACCATGTGTTTAACTTACGGTCTGTATTCATTTGTTTTAACAAATCTCAACTAAAGTTGAGCAGTCTGCGGGATTCACATGAAACAAGCTAAGGTAAGTGTGACAAGAAAGCAAAATCAAGGTTAGGAATTGTTGTAGTTCCCCTCATAATGTAAAATTATGAATTTCCATTACATAAGAGTATCCTGAAACAAAACCATCTTAAAAGAACAAACATGAGTCCCCTTTGGGGGAGATAAATATGGTATAAATATGAGCCGGGCTGTGGCGCAGCTGGTTAATAGCCAGCTGCAATAAATCACTACTGACCGAAAGGTCATGAATTCGAGCCAGCCTGGGTCGGGCTGAGTGCCCAACCATTAAATAGCCTAGCTCGTTGTTGACCTAAGCAATCTGAAAGATAGTTGCATCTATCAAGTAGGAAATGTAGGTAGCACTTTATGCAGGGAGGCTAATTTAACTAATTTACGACACCATAAAAATGTTCAGCAGTGTGTGGAAGAATGAGGAAGTACTCCATCAAGGACTCGGTGTCACAGTGGATGATGAAGCAGCAGCTCACCCTGTGGCCAGAATCGAGCATACACTCATGAAGCTGGAAAATGTTAAATTGACCGTGTCTTTGTCTCTGTATGTCTTATGTCTAATGGCATTGAATGTTTGCCATGTATATGTACATTGTGATCTGCCCTGAGTCCCCTTCGGGGTGAGAAGGGCAGAAAATAAATACTGCAAATAAATAAATAAATAAATAAATAAATATAACATACGAGGGCTATCCACAAAGTAGGATATGTTTTGGTATTAAAAATGAACAAAGTATAGGAGAAAACATTTATAATATGCAGTTGAAAGCCACACCCAAATACCACATCTCACGTAGTTGCCATTCAACTCTAGGCACTTACCATAGCGATGAAGGAGCTTTGCAAATCCTTCCCCACTAAATTCTGCTGCTTGCACCCTCAACCACTTGTTTCCAACAATGGGGGCGTGGCTGGCAACGCAGCATTTTCGCGACGCTGCGCAGCTGCGGAAAGAGCAGACCAGCTGGTTGAATGGCTATAAGAGCCAAAACCATTGAGTGTTTGTGGAACTACATTGTTCAATCTTCATTAAGGTATGAAGTTTAGTAATAAAGCAATCTCATACAGATCTACTCAGAAGTAAGTTTCATGGAGTTTAATTAGGCTTGATATTAGGGATGCATGTACAGAATCTCACCCTCCATGGCCATATAATTTGCACATTTAGAACACCTCACCATTTTCTTTCCTGAAAGGCTTGTAATGGTCATTTTGCAATGCTGGTATTTCAGTCAAGCAAGTATATTACAAATAATAAGGAAAAAAGGCCAAAACGAGGCTTCAAAAACTTTGTTTTTATAAAAATGATTTAAAATTTTTGACATGACCCCTTTTATGTTTGCTGAAAAAAAAATAGTTAACTTGGGAACCTTGTTGAAAATCGGTCTGGGTACAAGAAGTCATTTTCCTGAGCTAAATAAAACAGGTAAAGTAAATGCATTAATTATAGCAGCAGACAGAAAATAAATGTATATTTTAACATGGTCAACAAAACAAAATGGCAATAAAAAATCCACAGAAATAACAAGGCATAATTGCTCTTATTGGGAATGTGCATTCAATCTGTTTTTGAAAGAAGTTACATTCAGTGACTGTCAGACAACATAATGATAATGTACAAAGCATCAATTAGAAGTCCATAGTTCTATATTGTTGTAAGGCTCCAATCAAATCTTACAGACATTTTTTATTACTTAGATAGAGCCATTATAGGACTGTAAGAGGTCTTTAGTCACATTTTACAGAATATTTAATCCGATATTCATCTAGGATGTATACATCCACTGTAACCACAAACCAAAAACTCAATAAGCTATTTTCAGTTAATGCCACAATTAAGTCCAGTATTACACATATACTAGCCTCTCTGGTCTTCCTGGATGATACACATGTATCACTTTACTACATTGCAGTAAATTGTTTTGACAGATTTAGAAGAGAAAGGAAAAAACAGAACAGAACAAAAACCCTGGCACATTACCAATATTCTAGCATTTTACATTAATAAAACAAGTTGTCTGTTTTAAAATGCCAGAAGAAAGTTTAATTTCAAACTTCTTAAATAAACCATGTCAAATATATAGCAAGAGATACTCCTCGTGGAAAAAGCAAAATCTCAGTTCATCTCCTGTTACTTTGGGTATTAAAAGTGTCATTGAGAAATGAGATAAATCTCTTAAATGACTAATGAACTAGAATATTCTTAGTCTGATCAGCTAATAGACAAATCTGGAATCCAAAAACAGTTGGATTTGAGAAGAATACAAAATACAGAACCTTTATAAATTGCAATAATGCTTAAATAAAAATAAAATCATAGTTATAAACCAAATTCTTCCCAATAGGAAGTTTAAAACCCCAAATTATTTCCACAGAGATACATATCACTATATTGAAAGCTTCTCATCAGAAGCAAAGCATTTTTGCCTTCTTGATTCTTGTACCAACACCAAATTCTATTGATTTATTCTGGTACGATGACTTTCTTTTAATTCGGTGTGCAAAACACTCAGAAACTGAACATAGATAAAATAAGTGCAAAAAAATCACCTGCACTTTTAATAAACAGAAGGAACAAAACAATTAGCATGTGAAACATGATTTTGCTTTTGTGGCACTTTCTTCAAGTACAAGCAAAATTCCAAAGCACGCTGTGGACATAAAAATATGCCCATTAGCTCAAATGGACTTTTAATCACATTTTCTATATATAGTTTCAGCTGCTGGACAGCAACCTCTTATAAGAATGCCTGGCCTCTCTGTTCCCACTGGCCATTTCTGGTGGATCAGCCTTCTCAGCAAGACACCTGAGAAATTAAACGGACATGATATGAATTGTTGAAGAACGCCTCTCTGAAACCATGGCTTTGTTCTGTGCAAACTATGCTACCACTCCTGAGTCTCTCCATTCCTCTTTTTAAAAAAGACAGGTTAGTATTTTCTTCTTTCCTCCAGAAAAGAGGAGAGGCAGGAAGTCACTTTTCACTGGAGACCCAGTCAATCCCGAGACTGATAGAAAAGGATATAACCAGACTCTGAATTCTTTGAGATGTCTGATGTCAACCCGTAGAATTCTTCAATAGCTTGTGCATCTATTTTCTGGAACAAAATGAGAATGTATGACTCCTAGAGGCATAGATAGAATCCATTCTACTTGATCTGCAATAAGTTCTTAAACCCTGCAATAATATTTACATTATTGAACCACTAGCATGAAAAAAGCTTTTTACATTTATGATTACATACTAATAAAAAGTGCATGGGAGATGGCAAAGCTCCATGACCATTTGATCAGAACAGAATGTATCTGCAAACATTTCTATCATTTTAGAGGTAATCTAAAATGAAGGAATAAAAACAGAACTGGTCCTATAAAATAATTTATAGTAATTTAGAGTAACAAATTATAACAATCCTTACCTCTACAATGTCATCATCAAAAAGCAACCAAAAATCATGACTCTTCACAATTGCAATATAGTGTCCTCTGTTAGGTCCACTGTAAAGAAGAAGACAACTTTATACCTAAAGTCAGCTAATAAGATAATGATGCAAAATAACTTTCAAAACAAAATAATTCATCTTAGTTTCTAGGGAGAGTTGAGGTTTGATTTGCTCTTGGATCCACTTATTTGCCTTTTTGGCAGTCCATGGTATCCATAAAACTCTACTCCAGCACCGTATTTCAAACAAGCTGATTTCCTTTCTCTTGGCTTTTTTCACTGTCCAAATTTCACAACTATACATGCAAATAAAAAATATCATGGTATGGATAATGTTGCTTTTTGTATTCTATATCTACATTTGAGAATCTTACCTAGTTCCTTCATAGATGCCCTTCTAACCCTAAATCTTATTCTGAATTCTTGACTACAGTCTTTATTCTGATTATTGACTGGGCCAAAAGATCAACATAATAACTGAGCCCAGCGTCAATGCTACAACATAACCCGCACACTTTGAAGGTTTGTGGACACAGATATCCTGATATAAACATACATGTCCAGGCAAACCTCAGTAAACAAAGCTCCTGACTAAGAAGCTCCACGTTTTTTCCCTTGCCTAGTTCCCCCTATTCTCCATATAATGTTTAGCTGAATTTCTTTTGAACAGTATCTACATTGGTGAACGAAGGCTGGAGAAACAGATTTTTAGTATTAGTTTAAAATAGTAATAAAGCTTAAGCTGGGAGAGAACAGAATTCTACTCCGGGTGATCCTACTATGGGTATAAACTACAGGCAAGAAAAACAGTAGCTAGCTGCCTCCAGAATGCTTTAACGTGTGTATGTGAAGAGGAAATGGGAAAGCAAATACACTTGCCTCACTCTCTATTCCCAGCATATTAAAAAGTAGTTTTAGCAGTAAGATGGAAATAAGAAGTGGAGGCTGATGAAAGAAAAAAATTGTTCCTGAATACATTTTCAGTTGGTCTCTAGGTGATTATGTTTGTTTCCTTACAAATGGCTCACCTGACCTAGTATTTTTTCATTTCATGTGTTCATGTTGTTGGTTTTGGATATGAATCTGATGAAACATGAACTGCTCTTCTTTTTTGTAGAGCGTAGGAACCTATTCCTATTCTTTCCATGTTATTTTTGTCTGAGATCAAATTTTCTGTTAAACACAGCTACTTAATCTGCTGTGATTGTTATGTATTTTATATTGTTGTATTTTATACTGTGTTTTTCATACTGTGTATTTTATACCACTGTATTTTATTGTATGTTGTTGGGCTTGGCCCCATGTGAGCCGCCCTGAGTCCCCTCGTGGAGATGGGGCGGGATATAAAAATAAAGTTCTTATTATTATTAATTAATTGAGGTACACCCGTATTTTCGAGTCTGGCAATAGAAATTATGAGTCATACCACATATTATTACCTTCCACAGTGAACTACCACAGCCACAAGATCATACATTCTGTCAGGATTCGTGGCATCTCCTGATGTATTAAACAGACGAAGTTCTAAGGGAAATACTACCCTGTAAGAAAGTTTTGTATATCGATGTAGCTGATCCATATATTTAAATCTCTTCAGATGGAGAGCCAGAATCATGGGCAGTTTTTTCACTTTCATTCTGAAACAAAATTAAGCTTATCATCACATTTATGTTCAAGATTTCATGAAGTCTCAGCGTGTTTTACTGAAAAGTAAACACAGCCACAAAATATGATTAAAACAAATCCTAACATCAATACATTTTCTCAGCAATTAACACCTGCCAACCACGGGAAACTATACATACAATAAAACCATGACAATAGTAGTAGCACTTTCTAAACATTATGTTAAAATACTGATCTTTGGTTGATGCATTACAAGCCATAAAACAATGACTAAAAAGCAGTTGTATAGTTTGGAATAGAATTATTAAAAAGCAGACACCCAAAAATGCTTAGATGTGGGCCTACATGCAAGTCATGTTGAGGAGAAAATGAGATTAGAATGCATTTTTAAAAAGACAAAATATTTTAAAACTGATTTCACACAATTCAGTTGTATTCGCAACTTGGATACAGAAGACTATGTATTTTTATTCAGCCCAGTAGCTCATATTAGTTTTAACCATTGGTAATCATCATGGAAAGGCTTTTCTTGGAACAGTATGGATACCATGAAAATAACATTGGTGAAATGTTTTAACATACTAAAATAATTAAAAATGTGTATTTGTAATTATTCCCTTTTGTAACAGTGAACCTTTGTTCCTTAAAAAGCTACTACTCTTACCTTCTACTCTCTACGATTATGTGGTAACAGCAACTCACGTTATTTTGTCCAGCTACTCAAAGCTGGCAATGCAAATAGTATTATTTTTTAATATTAGGTATTAGAGTAATATCTGGAGGTTTAGTTCATCCGAGATTAATTATTTTTAAAATGAAATACAACAGTGAAGTCAATGAAGGATGGATTAGAATTTTATGTGAGTATGAAATATTAGGGATATAGACAACTGTATGGCAGAAATCAGACTTTTAAATAAACTATCAAGTAAATAAACATCAAGTATCTTGGATGGTAGAGACAGCGTACTTATTGGAGTAGTTATAAAAACTGAACTTTCAAAACATGACAGAAAAAGAAATATTTGGTCAAATTGCAAACAAACTCTAAAACCTTCAATATGTACCTTTTGTGTGCTTCCTGTTTACTGCGACACTCTTCACAGTAATATTTATATTCACTGCACAGAGTTTCTGTATTGCTGAAACCCCTAAAACAGAAGAACATCCATCAAAATGCAAAATAGACTCAACCCGAAGAACAAATTATACTAATAGCTTAACAACCAGTAGATGTCTCATCGGAGCACTGTCTGAAATTAAATGTGTGCAACATAACATACTTTCGAACTTGCTGGTCCCAAACAACAGAAAATACAATGGAACATGGTATTGAATATTACAAATTCAATTATCTGAGAATATACAGTTCAATGAAATGGGGGAAAAAATGAATCCGCACAAGATGGTCACATAATTTAACCTATTTCATATGAGGGCAACCTTTATTATTAGTTCATTAGACAAAATCAATAAGACAGAATCAATAGATACCTTAAACAGTGTGTAATTGAAGTATTTTGCTCCACATCAACAGAAAGATCTAAGAAGTCTTCATCTTTGCTGCTTATCTACAAATTAAAAAGACATGCAAAAATTGTCCCTTTGCACCATGCATTACTTTTTAATACAAGATCTCTAGGATGACCTTTCATTGCTTTTTTACCATCATGTTTTCAGCAGTACTCTGTTTTCAATCTATATTTGCAAACTGCCTTTGGTCTCACATCAAGAGGAAAGCAGGATATACATAAACTGGCAGTAATGGCACTTGATCTTGAAAACGCTTTAGAAATCTCTGCTGCTGTAGGAGGAAAATGAAATCAAAACCCGCATCTCCCTATCTGCCAATATTGCATTACTATGGCGCTCACAAACCAAAACAGAACAAACCTTCTTGTTGTTTTAATAACAGTGATCAATCGGTGATTAATGATTTGGAAACACTGTAAAAGAAAATTGAGTAGTAGGTGTACATCTCTACTCCAACTGTGTTTTTAAAATACTTTTAAATGAATAATGTCCAGATGGCATTATATAGTCTGGAAAGTTCTGCTTTGAAATTTAAGGTATGTGTTGAATTATTTATGAAATGTCCACCACATGCATATTTTAAGGGCATTTTAATCAAAACAATTTATGAAAAATGCATGAATTTCAATGAACACAAAAGTTCAGCAAACTCTGTATTAGCATAAAACATATTGGCGGTATCCTGTTGGTTGACCCTTAGTAGAGTAGATCTAGTCAAGCAATTGGAGGAGATGGGCAATACCAATACCCCAGGGTGCTCAGGCCAGTGCCTATTGCCCCCAGACCATCTCTTCCCACATGTAGTCTGGGTAATCAAAGTGGCAGGCCCCCAAGATTTAGAGTGTAAATGCAAATGGTAATCAGAGTTGGACAATTTTATCTTCAGTTACTGTTTTACATAAATACAGTATTCAAAAACATTTAATCTACTGATGCCTCAATTAATGTAATTAATTAATGGTAGCTATTGTATTCACAACTTAGTAGCTTACAAATCATAACAGTTAATATATTATGATGCTGTAAATGCAATATGCAAACAGGCCAAGATATACAGATATAATTGCTAGTCTACATGAGAAAAAAGATACCCCAAACAGACACTTACTGTTTCACAAGTGAGACATCTTGTTTCATTTGTTAATGTTCCCTGAAAGATTTCATGAACCCATGTTGGGTCTGGCAGACTGTTATTGTTTTCACTGTCAATACAGCCATTTGGCAGACGACCATTTTGCTTTTCCTGCTTTCTCTCTTCTTGTAAAATGTCTGCTACCGTATTCAATAGATAGTTTAAAAACTCATGTGCATCTTGCTGCATATAGTTGTCAAAGAGCTCTAAAAAAGATGAAATGGACTATCATATGGCTAGACCAAAAGCAAGTAAATAATACCAATTAATACAGAATAAGATCTTTGGAAAACAACAGTTGGGAAAGTTAAACTATCCCGGTGTCCTCTTTCTGGGCACCCTGTCAGCCACTATGAGAAATCAAGTACTGAACCAGGCAGACTTTTAGCCTGAGATACTAAGGCTCTTTTATATTAAACAAGTTTACCCTGGTTTTACTAAACTCTATCATATTCAAAATGCAACATAAACCAATCCCTTCCTCACACAATAAAATTTAATAGGAGCATGAGATTTGACAAACATTCTGGAATTGCTCTGTTATGTTCTTATGTAAATGAATTGTTACCATTTCTTCCTATGGAAGACATAAAGCCACTCAAAATACGCATTAGTTGTCAATGTGCTTCCAGTCTAAATTTAAGATACTGGTTATACTGTTTATAGCCCTATCTGCCTGCCCAAGTATTATAGTCCCACCTGTAGGAGCAATGAGGACCTTCTCTGGTTTAGCCTCCTTGTTATGTTATGTTATTGTTGGATGTTTCTCACCTATGGCAATGCTATCATAGGATTTTATTGACAAGATTTGTTCAAAGGGATTTTGCCAGTGCCTTCCTTTGAGTCTGAGAGTTTGATTTGCCCAAGGCCATCAGTGGGCTTCATGGCCAAGAGGGGATTCGAAGTTTCCAGAGTCATCATCCCATGCTCAAATTACTGCACCATATTGGTTCCTCCAATTATGGAATAGCTGTCTCCAGAGGCTCAATTGGTGCCAAAGCTTGTGATATTCCAGAGCCAAGTCAAAACATTGTTTTTATATTAAACTCTTTAATGGTTAACAGAATTTATCCAATTTGCACATATTTTATGTTTTGCATTTGAAAAATTTAAGATATTTGAACAATTAAATGATCAACAGTTTAATATATTTTAAATCTTTTAAAATCACTGTTGCTGTTATTTATTGTCCTTAACTGATTCATTGCCACCTTTAGGATCTTTGGAGATGAGGTGAGATGCCTTCTGTCCTGTGTTTGTAAGCAAACAATAAAGACGTCTGCAGTACACAAGTACTGGCTACCCTTGATACACACATGACTACCATGCCCAATATTATGATAGTACTGTTCAGCAAATGACATAAAATGGATGAAGAAACTGGCCGCAGAATATGCTAAAACAGACCTCTTGATCAAAGGGGAGTGATTTGAGAAAGCAAAATAATAACAGCTATTATTATTATTTCTTATCCACCTCTCTCCAAGGCTAGAGGTAGGATACAACATGGAGTAAAATATAATACATAACTGAAAACATAAAACCCTTGAAAACACACGAATTAAAAACACAAAACTATTAAGATTAAAAAATACATGAAAATAATTCATATCAATTTAAAATTGACAGTTTAAAGCAAACTGGTTAAGCCTGCAGGAAGAGTAAATATAGATATTATGACTATGAAATAGTGAATCTTGATAGCTTTCATTTAATCAGATATACAGATTCACACAGATATTGGGAATATGTGAGTGAGACAGAGAGAAAAAACAAGTGTGTATAAGAGGATATTTTCTAAAAACAAAAGTGCAACTTTGCACCCAGAATCCTAACCTTGTTTAATTAAGTTTTCTGTAGCTGTGCATGTCATCATTTATATGTTGTATAATTAAACATTTATTCAAAAAGGAGCAAGCCTTTTGTACAGAAGAAGGTTGTATGAACCTTTTAAAGTGCAATCATTTCAGTAATTACTCCCCAATATGCCATTTTCTACAATTGAGGGTTTTAATACAAACATAATTAGTTCATCTAAAATTCATTCAGATCTCTTTCTTATTCATTTGGATGCCCTTCTGACCGCAAAAAATTGAAGTAATTGCTGAATTAATGGCATTCTTTATTTAAGCAATGACTCAAAGTGAAAGTGTTTTGTAAGCTCCCATTGGATTACTCCAAAGTGTTGTGCACTGAATTTGAAGACTGCTCGGGAATTCTAATCAGCAATCTAGCTGCATTATTTTGTACCACCTGAGGCTGAGCAGCGCTCTCACTAGGCGTATGATGGTACCTTAACTATATGTCTGAACAATACACTTAAATTCAGGATTTGAGATTGATACAAATAAGGTTAGTGAAGGTTGAAAATGGAATTACAATGCCTTTCGGAGTACAACAGACACAGGCTAACATTTCATAGAAGCAGAATAAAATATTACCGTTCTCTTTTCGTAGTCTTGTTATGAACTTTTTAGGAGGTATCACTCCAACCTTCTTCTTCTGAGTGGCTATGCTGTGAAAGAGATCAGCTAAGCAGGTGAGAAGGCTCTCTTTTTTTCTAGGTTGACTTTTGTATGCCAAGACTTTCTCTCGAAATGGACGACAAAAATAAAGTGCCTGAAGAACTGAATTGCAGTAGCATGTATTTCCAAACTAGAAAACAAGGAAATTATCTATTAAGTTAGGCTGGAAGGAAAATTAGTCTACGCAAGAAGGAGCACGAAACAAAGGCAAACTTGATTTGATCCTTTATTAATTTTTGTGTACTGTGGTATAATTTATCCAAAAACAGGTGACCGATTAAAACTTTTTTAATGACTATTTGTGCATTCTCATATTTCCCTTATAATGTTTTACAATTACAAATACCCAGCAATTATTCTTTTAACAAGGCCCTTTATAGAACACACCACTCTATAATGAACCTTTAGAATAAAAGAGGGTAAGAAACACAGGGCAGGACTTTGAAAACAGCCAACATAATGAATTTTAAAATTAAAAACTATGGTCCTCTCAAACTTCAATAAAGAAATAGAAATTCATCCATGCCTCCATTATTTCAGCCCAGTCATTTCCAGACATGAGCATCTGTTAATGGAACCAACATACAAGTCTAGCAACATCTTTAGAGAACACAATAAAACTCCAGCTTTCAATTCACTGTTTTTTTTAAAAAAAATAGTTATATTGTCTCAGAAAATTCTATCAGATGTTTATGTGGACTGATTTTTTTTTGTAACGCATATACAGTTACTGTATATGAAAGATATTACATTTTATGATGTGTGCACAAATGTATCTGTATGTTACACATTATCTCTGAGAGCTTTAAAAAAACTCTCAAAACAGCCCAAAATATGTTAATAAAAATCACTCCGGAACATCCTGAGCAGAGTTTGTATTTTCTAAGAAAGGTACATGAAATAAAAGCAAATGTACTGTAATCTAATTTAATCAACAGAGGGAATGATTTAGCAGTCAGTAAAATGGGCATCTGTTTATTGCCATCTGGGTTTTTTGTGAAACACTTTTTAATCCTTAGATCCAGCAGCTAATGGGCCTCTTCCAGCAAAAAACTGGAATTAATAAAGTCAGTCTTTGGGGAAGTATGTTTTAAAACCTCTATAAGGTATTTCACTAGTTTGCAATACACACAACAATACAAATGCTGTCACATTCAAAGCAGACACCTGTTATATATGTTCATTGTCAAGGGTGTAGCATTTGTCCCTTAGAATGACAGATTTAAAATGGATCACAGGCTCATTTGTGTCCTCTTCCATTCTTCAGAGGAGACTGACATTCAATTTCTTTCACAGACTTACTTAGGATTTCCTCAATACAAATTTTCCAATGTACTTAGAGTTAACACAAATCAAGCTTGGTCTTAATCAAGAGAAGAGAAGGTTGAGAGGAGACATGATCACCATTGTTTGAATATTTAAAAGGCTGTCATAAAGAAGAGGAAGCAGGATTATTTCCCATTAAAACAAAACCATCACTAAAATAAAATAAGATAAAATATAGGTATATATTATCTGTTATTGCTATTGTGTTATTTTAATGCTTTTGTTTTATTTTGTGTGTTTGCACTATTGAATGCTTTTGTGAGCCGCCTTGAGTCCCTTGGGGGAGATGGTGGCAGGGTATAAATTAAGTTGATTATTATTATTATTATTATTATTATTATTATTATTATTATTATTATTTTCTGCTGCCTTGGAGACTAGGACCTGGAGCAATGTGTTCAAATTATAGGAAAGGAGATTCCACCTGAACATGAGGAAAAACTTCCTGACCGTATGAGCTTGGAGTGGTGATTGTGCTTTTTCTGCATAGCAGGGGGTTGGACTAGGTAGTCCATGTTGTCTCTCCTAACTCTATGATTCTATGAACATTTCCAAATCCACTTCCAACTTGGTTTGGATGGGGACTTTCACTGATTAGAGATAATTATGGTATCAATACTAAAATAATCCTGAATCAAGATTAATGTCAATAAAAGAAAGTATGGAAAAATTCTTGCAGGATAAAGGAGGAGATTAAGTATAGGAGAGATGAATGCAGTTTAATTAACAATGGCTAAGAGGTCAACAGCACTGCTTCCACACCAGGTAAAGGTGACTGAGGTAACACCTTTAAGAAAGTGTAATCCATACTGTGCTGTCCTACTTGGCTTTCCCTCCCTTGCTTATTTCCTGGTTGCTGTTCTTGGGAGGAATGTTCCATTGGCTCTCATTTTGGGGGTGGAGCTTGGGACTCCCCTTTAGGTTTGGATGAAATGGTTCAGCCTGGGAGCTAATCTCTAGAGGCTTTTTCCCCTCCAATTGCCATTCCAGAGAAAAACCTTAGAGATAGGTCTTAGAATTGGTCTGGGTTCTTTGACCTGGCAAATTCAAACAGGCAACATAAATCACGTACTTACCTTACAGTTTACCTCATAGCCTTGTACTTACCTTACAGTTTACCTCATAGCCTTGTACTTACCTTACAGTTTACCTCATAGCCTTGTACTTACCTTACAGTTTACCTCATAGCCTTGTACTTATCTTACAGTTTAGCTCATAGCCTTGTACTTACCTTATAGTCACATCATAGCTTTAGGTATTTACCTCATAGCCTCATACTTACCATTACAGATAGAGCTCATCATAGCCACGTACTTACCTTACAGTTTACCTCATAGCCTTGTACTTACCTTAGTTTACCTCATAGCCTTGTACTTACCTTACAGTTTACCTCATAGCCTTGTACTTACCTATAGCTTAGATAGTATACCTCATAGTAAAGTATTTACCTCAAAGATAGCAAAGCTTATAGTTCACCTTGTACTTACCACCATAGCTTTATGTACTTACCTTATGTACTTACCTTATAGCTTATCACCTTATAGTTTACTTCAGAGTTATTATAGATAGTTCACTATAGCTGGTATTTACCACTAAAGTCATTATAGATAGTGCTTATCATAGCCTTGTACATACCCTATAGTCCTTGCCTTATAGTTTCCTCATAGCTTGTGTGTTTATCCTTTATAGTCTCTATAGCTTTCATTCTCAATCAATATAGTTTTATTTCTGTATAATTTCAGTGATTTTACCTCATATTATTTCTAATACATTAAAAGGACTGTTTCCTGTTTTCAATAAACATATTTTTGGTTATCTTTAATCAGCTTCTAGAGTATTTACTTTGGGGTTTGAGGTATAATTATAAGGTAAACCGAAGCCGCTTGGGTAGCCAGACCTAGAGATAGCCATTTCCCCCCAGCGTGCCTTCACACATACAATTCACTATTTATATTTCTAAAACAATAATACCCATATGTTGTTTTAATAGGGCCACTTCTCAGTCAATTACACAAACTTAATGGGATGCCAAACTACTGACTACTAATTATATTACTTTTCTCCTTAAAACATCAACACAAGAATGGAAACAATTTTGGCATTAATCCAATTAACAGGGCGGCTTTAATATTTTCCTGTTTTTAATACGCTAAAGCAGTTCTTATCTTCAAGTTAACTCAGTTCACATTACTACTTTCATGGGAGTTTCTGAAACCCTGCTTCTGTAACACAGAGCTTTCAATTACCTTCTTGTTATTTTTTAGTGTACGCATACTGTTTGGTATGTGAGGGGACTGGACAGATTGGTGAAAGTTCACAGTAAGCCCAATGAAAGGTACCAGATTTGGACATATCTGACTTTCTCCTGAGGTTGTACACTTCAGAAGAAGACTTATAAAGATAGCTTTTTGTTCACTTTTACTCATATCATTAAGGAACCTCTCACAGACTTCTTAATTACAGAGTTTTCTAGAATATAACCTGAAAGTGCTAAATTCACAAATCATTTAGAAAACGAACTCTGAACTTCTCATTCCAAAAGTATTTTGCAATGTTGAGCACTATTTAAACTGGAGTTACTTTACAAGCTCTAAACAAAGAAATATATACATCTGTGAAAATAGCTATAGTACTCCCCAATTATATATGGATTAGATTGTCCAATCTTGCATGGAACTAAGGAAATGGCAAGCAACACGTTAGCAAATTTCTTTAATTTATATCATTCATTCCCATGCTATCCATTTCAAAGGAAGAAAAATACGCAACTTACATTTACTAAACCAAAATAGTGTTCATTGTCTGGAAACTGTTCTGGACCAATTTCTTTCTCTAAGGCCGAGGCATTAGCGCCCTAGGAGGAAAAGAAGTAACTATTTATTTGTCATTTGCACAACACATCTTAATCATGACAGCGTAATAGCTTGCAAAACAACAACTAGAGGTAGTTATTCTATAACGTATTTATAAACTTGTGGTAATATATAGCTGATGCAGAACTCTGATTTAAACTTTTAAGATTTCAGATAATAGAACTTTAAAATTATGGTTAGATTTGAGCATTATAAATTTATCAAAATTTTACCAATAACTAGGTAGTTTAAATATAAAGCCCAAAGGCATACTGTAGCATTAAAAATAAATTTTAAAATGTATGAGAATAAGGTTGGAAGATTAAAGTCACAAAGTCAAGTGTTTTGATCAACAAAAATATGTTATATACACACTATCGTAAGTTATGTACATCATCATTAAATAACACAATATAAAATACTTTTTCATCCACACTTATTGGTGCAGAAGAAAGACAGAACAGGGAAACTAGTTTAATCAAATGATATGCCAACTGTTTCCTAACTCCGGCAGATGCTTAAATGATTTAGTCCAGTAATTATTTGCCACATTCAGAACGGCTCAAACCTAAACATTAAGGAAAACATGCTTTTGATGTTCTTTTCATCAAAATGATTAGTCCATGTAATTAAAGCCAGTTGTGTTATAGCGTTTATTCCATAAAGGGAACCAGAGGCACACATAATGGTACTGAATGACCATTCCCATCATTCCAGTTGGAGATGATGGAGTTTGGAGTCCAACGTCATCTAGCAGGCCACAGATAATCTATTCCTATTTTAAAGAATTATTCTGTTGTAAAGTGTGATATGGAGGGGACTAAGTGCAAAAGTATTTCTCAATCCAAGTCATTTTAGATTTATGATACTACAATTCCCACCAACCTTCACAATTAACTGTACTGACAGATCAACACTGCAGCCTGAATGTCAACATTGGGCAAAGCTGTTGCAATATAAGCCCCAAATCTACTCTATACAAGGTGTGTGAATGCATGTGCTTTCAAGTTGCCTACTGGAATAATAATAATAATAATAATAATAATAATAATAATAATAATAATAATAGAGTTGTTGTATGTTTTCCGGGCTGTATGGCCATGTTCTAGAAGTATTCTCTCCTGACGTTTCGCCCACATCTATGGCAGGCATTCTCAGAGGTTGTGAGGTACCTCACAACCTCTGATCCCAGCCATGAAAGCCTTCAACAACACAATAATAATACTTGATTTATACCCCACCCTCTCTCCCTGGAGAGACTCAGGGCAGTTATCATGATTTTAACAGGGTTTTCTTAGACAAGGAGCACTCAGAGGTGCTCTTGCCGGTTCCTTCCCCTGAAATATAGCCTACAGGACCTGGTATTTGTTATCATTTCTTGTCCTCATGCGTGTACACACAAACTTGGGAGACAGCATGGTTTGTTTACAGTGCATTAACAAGTACTTTCTAGACTACCTGATGTGAGAGAACAGCAATTCTTTTGTTCTAATATGGTCACCTAATTCAACTACAAACCAAAACCAGTTAGGATCTGGTTTTAGGGTTCAAGACCGTAAATATAGGATGTTATCATATGATTGTATTCTTCCAATGATCATAACTGAACTAAGGGTCTTGAAAGTAGCATGGCTCTCAATAAACATAGGCTTATATGATTCCCAAATCCTTCCAAATTTGAAGAATTGCAGCCTTTTATTGACTATTTAAAAGGAGGAAAAAAAATGAAAATATTGGGTTTTCTATAGTACCAAGGGAACATTTGAAGTACAGGAATATAGAAATAACAAGAAAAAAAATAGAGAAGTCAGTGACAAGAATAACAGGATCCCCAATGGTATCCAAGGGATGATGGAAAGTTAATGTGCCAGAGATAAGTTTTATTTTATGACAAAAATAGATTTTTTGATTATGAAGAGGACAGCAGAGACAAGGCAGGAAGCATTAGTTAGGGCTGGTTTAAATTAGAAAAGAAATGTTATTTTTATTATTTCTCTTTTCTTTTTTTAGCATCACAGAAACCTTTTTAATATTAGAAACCAATGAAAGAAGACAAAAACGTAAGTAGTTAAAATGCCCCTGTTCTATAGTCACTCTTGTGCCCCTCCTCATTCCTCATATATATGCAATAAAGATTATATGGGGGTGGGAAGAGTAGCAGGAAGATTATTAATTTTATGAATAATCTGGCCTACTACAATATGCCTTGAAGGAATAATTCCTATCTAACAGTTGATCAGACATGATGTGTAAATGCAAGGACTGAAAAGTGATGTTTCTTTCACTTGCAACTAATGAAAACCAGTATGCGTGTACTCATGTATATATCTTTGAATGGCTTATGTTACTTTGCTTGCTATTACCTTCTAGACCAGTGGTTCTCAATCTGTGGGTCCCCAGGTGTTTTGGCTGACAACTCCCAAAAATCCCAGCCAGTTTACCAGCTGTTAGGATTTCTGGGAGTTGAAGACCAAAATATCTGGGGACCCACAGGTTAGGAACCACTGTTCAAGACTAATGTGATAAAATAGTGCAATGAACAATTTAAGTAACTCTTGAATTATGCATGAGCCAACAACGTAACACATCCTTACAGAAAAATGAGGTTTCTTTATAGACAGACACTCACACCTAAATAAAGCACACAGTAAAATTAACACCATCTTTGAAAATTCTAATTGCTGTGTGATATTCACCAGCCAAAGTAAAGCATTTTACAATGTGACCCATCTATGGTTGAACTGCCATCAGGACTTAGTTGCTACTTGATCACTGTGCATATCACATGAACAGTTACTAATGCAACTGGATTCTTGACTATAACCTTTGCTTAGCATTATTTTTGCATCCCTGTACAGAAATAGAAAGAAGTTATGCAAATGACTGTTTATTAACTGCATGTTCCTGATGACTGCATCCTAATTTTCCACACTTACAAGTTATACAACTATAAGTGTAACTGCTTACTCAAACAGCCCAGAACTTTGCCGTTGAAGAAAACCAAGAGTGGGGAAATTCAAAGTTTTTAAAAAAAGATTTGCAATGATAAGAGCAGATTAAGAGTAGAAATATCATACAAATACATTAATATATAATACAATTGCTCAAATATACTCATCTCTTTCAATGGCCTCCATAGCTCACTGAACACAGAGATGTTTTAGGGCTAGAAGAATAAACTATAAGTTCAAGTGCTCCCCACATTGCAACAGCTGTGTACAGTTGGCCCTGTAATTATTCACAGTTTGGATTAAAGTATTATCTGTCACCCAGAGGACCTATCTCTAGGAATCTCTTTGGAAGTTGACCACAGAGTCACAATGGAGGACTTAGAAGTTTGCATATAATCAAATCTGTGAAAAATCAAATCCACAACAGTCAATTTGCAGAGGGACAACTCTATTAACCAGTAAGCCTGACATCAACACCAGGAAAGGTACTGTATATACTCGAAGATAAGCTGAGTTTTTCAGCCCTTTTTATGAGCTGAAAAAGCCTCCCCCGGCTTATAATTGGGTCAAGATCAAGCCAGCAGCGGAGCCTGGAGGCCACTGCTTGCAATATATGACATATTTATCTCTCATCTTACCCTCCCTTATCAGTGTTTACTTTTCCAAAGCCTCCCTCGCTCTTAACCAAGGGAATAAAAGCATTTTCCTCTGAAATATTTGTTAATCTCTGCTACAGATATATAAGCATTTTCCCCTGCAAGCCTTTGCAATCCCTATGTACCTTTATATTTGTATCTATCTATACACATTACTTTTATATATTAATTTCCCCTTCATATATTTGCAGATCTTTGCAAATCCTATACACATATAGATATCTAGAGATTTCCATGTACCTGTATATCTGTATCTATGCGTATAAAGTACATTATTTTATATATGAATTTTCGCCTCACATGTTTGCAAGTCTTTGCAAATCCTATACAGATGTAATTATCCATATATAGAGAGATGTCTAGATAGATAGATATGAATATATATAGGGCTAGCAAATATTGTAGGGGAAATGCACACAAACACACACACACACAGAGATTTCTAGATAGATAAACAAATATATAGGGCTTGCAAATATTGCAGGAGGAAAATGCACATATAGAGAGGATTTGCAAACATTTTAGGAGGAAATGCATATGTGAAATTAATATATATAATTATAGATCTATATCTAGCTCTGCATTGTTTATGTAGGCATTGAATGTTTGCCTGTTACTATGTTGGAAGCTGGCCTGAGTCCCCATGGGAAGATAGATAAGGCAGGGTACAAATGAAGTTTTATTATTATTATTATCATTGTTATTGTTATTGTTTTTGTTTACCCTACTTTTCCACTTAAAGAGCTAGTTTGCTGTTTTTCTTTGAAATATGGTAAATATTTAAAAACCTTTAACCTACTGATGCCTCAATATAATTTCACTGGGATCTATTTTATTTTGAAATTTACCAGTAGCTGCTGCATATTCCACCCTCGGCTTATACTCGAGTCAGTAAGTTTCCCCAGTTTTTTGTGGTAAAATTAGGTGCCTCTGCTTATATTAGGGTTGGTTTATACTCAAGTATCTAGGGTATTTAAAATACTTAGAGGGTGATAACAAATACTGAATGACAGTCCAAGTTTACTTTTTGATGAATCACATAATGATCTGGATCGGTTTTATTATTTAGAGAAGAAACAGATCAGTAAAGTGTCTGAAAACATAAAACCAATATATTCTACTGATAGTGATGTACACTTTGGTTCATACAACTTCACCATATGACAAATTGCTTGCTTAATGACTATTGAGTTAGGGATGTCATGGGACGCCAATTACTAACTGGATTATTTATTTCCCTAGAGTGGTCTGAACAGCTAGGATACTAGCAGAAGAAACAAAATGATTATCTATTAGCCAGCTGAGAATCACTTCAGCTAGCAGAATTTTATATTACATTATATTGTAACTACAATAAACTATCGTAATTTGAAAGCCAGTTTTGACTGAAGAGCAGGATAAAAAAATTAAAGTTACGTGTTTTACAGAAAAATATTTATTTTTCAAAAATCAGTGACCTTGACAGAACATAGCCATGTTCACATACCATGGTCATATATCCATCACCTTCTCCTTCCCCCTCCTGTTTGATTTGGACCTAAATACTTTAAAGACACGATATCCTACCTGTTCTGAGAAGCTAAGCAGCATCAGTTCTGTTTAGTACTTGGATGGGAGGCCATTTACATCTACCAGGTGCTATAGGCTATATTTGAGAAAAAAGAACTGGCAAAACCATCTGAGCATCCCTTACCTAAAAAAACCCTCATGGGATTCATGGAGTAGACATAAGAATACAAGTAACTTGAAAGCACGCACGCACGCACACACACACACAATTTGGAAGAAGAATTTAGATTTCATGTCTCCTTAAATGTGGCTGCTGCGTCATATGGTGCAATTAACTGTTGCTAACATTAACCACGAGTAATTTTCACCAAGTACCTGCAGGAGAAAATAAGTTAATGTACTGAACAATTCTTGTCCTCATGCGTGTGTAAACAAACCTGGGAGATATCAAGGTTTCTTCACAGTGCACTAACAAGTACCTTTCAGACTACCTGATGTGGGAGAACAGCTATTCCCTTCTTCTAATACATAGTGGTTTCCAACAGCTGGTAATATTTATGTCTATTATAAACAGCTGTTGCTTTTTCCCCCCCTACAGATCATCTGCAATTCAGCAAGCCATGGTTTGTGGTCCAGCATTTGTTGAGTACCACTATTTTGATTAGTATTGAACTGGCCTGGGGCACTCATATGGCAGTGCTGGTTAAGACAGCCCAGCAAAGATTGTACTATCTAAGACTTCTAAGAAACCAACAACTGAATGAAAAACTACTGGTGACTTTCTACTGCTGTGCTATAGTGTGTCCTAGCTTACTGCATCTGCACATGGTTTGGTACCTGCACAATGGCAGATAGGAAGGTACTCCAAAGGGTCACCACTATTGCACAGAGAATCATTGGTTGCCCTTTCTCGTCTTTGGAAGAACTTTATAAGTCCTGTAGCGTTAAGAAAACTCAGAACATTCTTAAGGATTTGTCTCACCCAGAATATTTTTCTTTTCTTTTTTGAATTACTGCCACCTGGCAGATGGTACAAGGTGACAAGGACAAACAGACTGAGAAATAGCTTTATTTTGAGGACTTTAACTACATTCAACTCCATGGTTTTGCACTGATGTGACATTGGGGGCTGTGTGGCGGTGGTTGGAGGGTGGAGGGATGGGTGTTGTTTTTTGTGATGTGTGCTGGGGAAAGCATTTAGTTATTATATTATTTTCAAACTTTGGCTTAGAATACTATCAGAATACAGTCAGTGATACACATGTAATCTTCCCAAATTGTATTTATTACAGTACAAGGCATTGAATATTTTCTTTTTTATGTCTGTGAGCCACCCTGAGTCCCCATGGGGAGATGGGGTGGGATATAAATAAAGTTTTTGTTAGGTTTTACAATGTACTGAGTCATGCACTGCTAATGGGCTTCTATTGGGAATCATTTGGGGAATGTGTTTGGGCCTACTCTAGGTGATTGTCAATGATGCAATCCTGAGTTTGAGTTGGGTTAATTAGTTGGTAACCAATCAATGATTACTATGTGTATGTATTGTATATAAGGAACCATGTTCAGTGTATTTCTCCCCCCTTTCCTTTCCTTTTTGATGTCGTGACGTCTATATGTAATTAAACCTACTACTACTTGGACAAGATACTACGTTCTGTGGTGAGTCTGTAATATCATCTAGACTGGGGGAAAGACAGTAGTAAAAACTGACAATGGCCGGGCATGTGCTCAAGAGTCTACTATGGAAGCAGACTGAAAGTACTGAGCAGATGTAAGCTACTGGAAGGCGCTGAGACTCTGCAAGCATAAAGTTAAGTCTTAACAGTTTTTGATTTGATTGATTTGTGGTTAATATAAAACATAATTTCTAATATAGAAAAGCACATCGACTGAACTCAAGTTAGCTGCTAATGAACGAAATAATTAAGAGAGTTGGAAGAGATTACAAGGGCCCTCCAATCCAACTACCTACCATGCAGGAACAAACAATCAAAGCACTCCCTATAGATGACCATCTAGCTCAGTGGTTTTCAACCTGTGAGTCCCCAGATGTTTTGGTCTACAACTTCCAGAAATCCCAGTCAGTTTACCAGCGTCCAAACAAGAGTCAAAGAACATGAAAGGCACTGCAGACTAATTCAACCAGAGAAATCAGCCATAGCAGAGCATTTGATGAACCAGCCTGGACACAGGATACTATTTGAGAACACAAAAATGCTGGACCATTCCAACAACTATCATGTCAGACTACACAGAGAAGCCATTGAAATCCACAAGCATGTGGACAACTTTAACAGAAAGGAAGAAACCATGAAAATGAACAAAATCTGGCTACCAGTATTACAAAACTCCAAAATCAAAACAGTAGATGGGAACCAACACAATGAAGGCTTGACTGAACAAAGGATGCCCCCAGGCAAGGGACAAAACATCTCCAATGCTAATTAGGGTGATTAACTGAAACATTAATGCTGGCTCCCAGTGACAAAGGACTCTTGCCACACCTTGGACTTTACACAGATATATATTCTTTCCTTTCCTTACTTAGTTTATCCATACCTCACAACCTCTGAGGATGCCTGCCATAGATGTGGGTGAAACATCAGGAGAGAATACTTCTGGAACATGGCCACACAGCCCGAAAGACATACAACAAACCAGCTGTTAGAATTTCTGGGAGTTGAAAGCCAAAACATCTGGGAACTCAGGTTGGGAACCACTGATCTAGCCTCTTTAAAAACACCAGAGAAGGAAATTCCATCAGACTCTGAAACAGAATATTACACCTTCGAAAAGTTTGGGAAGTTCTTCTAATGTTTAGATGGAATATCTTTTCCTGCAATATGAATCAACTGCTCCATGTCCTAGTCTCTGGAGCAGCAGAAAAAAACCTTGGATCAATTTTAATAAGACATCCTTTCAAACATTTAAACATGGTTCTCATGTTTCTTCTCAACCTTCTCGAAGCTAAACATACCCAGTTTCCTAAGCTGCTCCTCACAGAATCAGCAAAAGCTTCAGTGGGGTGAAATGATTGATTCATTGATATGGATTTATACTCACCTTTCTCCTGTTATGGGATCAGACAATCTTGCAAAAAAAAAAAATATTGGGATCAGAGGAAGTTGGAGTCAATAATAACATGCCCTCTAAGTACCTGCAACGACTAAACGGATCTCTATTTAGCTTCATTTTAAACACATAACAAGAGGGTTTACAGGTCTGGGTATGTTTAGCCTGAAAAAAGGATTCAGGTGATATGACAGCCCTATTTAAACATGTAAAAGGATATCATGTAGAAGATAGAGCAAGCTAGACTAAATGGTCCTTGAGGTCCTGTCCAATTCTATGGAAATGGGAGAAGCTGGTCCTTCTCTTTTGATTTCTGCAGGCTGTAATGCTTTCATGTAATATAACAATATTTCTGGGGGTTTTTTCTCCAACTTCTCTATGCCTACTTGGGATACCAAGGACATGTTGAGGTTATTATCATACAATGACTATAACAGTGGATACAGTTCATTTCCAAAAACACACAAACATTTCCCAAAGGTTACATTGAGGGGATTATCATACAATGACTGTCACAGTGGATACAGTCCATTACCAAAAACACATGAACATTTCCCTAAAGGTACATTGTGTAGTCTAATAAACAAGCTGTTTGAAGTTCCAACTACAGTATATAGAACAATCCTCTCCCCAACTCACACATTCCAAAACAAATTAAAAAAAAACACAGAGATATACAAGATGACTCCCCCTCATTTTCTGTTGCTTTCTCAGTAACAGGATGGGATGGGATGGGATGACATTACAGAAGTGGGGAGGTTGTGGTTCACAGGATTCAAAGCTTTCTCTAGCCCTAACACAGACTCTGGAACAGAAAATCTATGCAAGTCCTAGAGACAGTGTATTTCAGTTTCCTCTACCTGGAATCAAAGAAAGCCCAAGTATATTTTGTAAGGAGAAAAAAGCAACAAAAAACTTCCTAGAAAATATTTGGGGGGGGGGGGGGGTCAGAAAAGAATGCTGCTTTTCCTTTTGGATAACATAGCACCTAAAATCTCCCCATTTCATTAGGATTGATCTGCCCTTGACATAGCAGAATTGTGAAAACAAACTTTATATCAGAGATAATACAACAATTATACATTTATTTAATGGTACTGTGGTGATATGTAAGCTACAGTGTTTCAGAATTCCACGTTATATGCTTCACAGCTTTTCTTAATCTATAAATACTTCACAAGCTTAGCTGCTTCTCATATTACAAGCCTCTCTTTAGTTCAACATTCATTTAGCACATATAAGCGATTACTGCCTCCCTCCTTTTATTTTCTAAATATTGTTTCCGTTGAGTATTTGAGAATTTAAGCCTCCAAATGAGATAAAGCCTTTTTCTGCTTTCCCCCATTTCTGCAGCTACAGTTATATCTGTTTACACTTCTGTTGTAAATTTGAATTAAATAAAATGCAGGAAGGCATTTACTCCTCTCCCCAAATAATCATTAAATAATCCTGATTTCTCTCCAAAGGATAAGAAAAACTTGTCTACAAAAAACATACAACTCATTTCAAGTGACTGTTTTTACAGTTAAGACTGGTGAAAGTATAATGTAACTTTCCCAAATCAAGGCTAATGGATGGAAAGAAGGAAAATGTAAATGCTTGTTTTAGGATGTGTACAGATGTAAACACAGTAAGAACAGTGTATTCCACTGAAGTAAATATACTAATTCTAAAGCTGGCTTTGAAGCAAAATCAAGGCTGCATATCATTTTAGAAACATCAAGTGGGTATTAACTATTTAATTCAGAGCTAATAAACATCCCCATGCTATTTGAAGAGCATTGAAAGGCATACAGCAATTAAAAGATTTATACGTCACTAGTATATTATTGCTGCAACTGTTATCTTGAAATGGACAGTGATGACATAGGGCCCATTAAAACACACCCATAAGGTGGAACCAGTCCCAGGTTTACTTTAGACATCCAAATGACACCTCAAGTACCCAGCGATCCTGGTTCTTGGCATAATATTAGCTAGCAGTATCAGAGATACCATAACTGGGCAGGTTACAAAATAGAGGAGGAAGAGATAAAATTGAATCTTTTTGGAGATGATGCAATGCTTTTTACAAGTCAACCATTATCTATGCCAGTGGTTCGCAATCTTCCTAATGCCACAACCCCTTAATACAGTTCCACATGTTGTGATAATCCCAACCATAAAATTATTTTCGTTGCTACTTCATAACTGTTATTTTGCTATTGTTATGAACGGTAATGTAAATATCTGATATACATGATTTATTTTCATTCACTGGACCAAATTTGGCACAAATACCCCATACATCCCAATTTGAACGCTGGTGGTGTTGGGGGGGGGGGTTGATTTTGTCATTTAGGAGTTATAGTTCACCTACAATCAGAGAATTCTGAACTCCACCAGCGATAGAATTAAACCAAACATGGCACACAGAACTCCCATGACCAACAGAAAATATTGGAAGGGTTTGGTGGGCACTGATCTTGAGTTTTGGAGTTGCAGTTCACTTACATCCAGAGAGCACTGTGGACTCAAACAATGATGGATCTGGACCAAACTTAGCACGAATACTCAATATCCCCAAATGTGAACACTGGTGGAGTTTGGGGGAAACAGACCTTAACATTTGGGAGTTGTAGTTGCTGGGATTTATAGTTCACCTGCAATCAAAGAGCCTCTTGAACCCCACCAACGATAGAATTGGGCGAATTGGGCTTTTGATGGGAGGAAAATATGTATTTTCTGATGGTCTTTGGTGACACCTCTGACACCCCCTTGTGACCCCCCCATGGGTCCCAAATCCCAGGTTGAGAAATGCTGATATACAGCGAAAGATATGATAAAATGGAGGAATATAAGAATTTTTCAGAATTATATAACATTATCAGTAAACAGAGATACTGTGTCTTAATACCCCACTAAGGGAACAATTGGAGATTAGGAAAATCTCAGGATTGAGATTAGGATGAAAGAAGCTAATTGAGATTAGGATGAAAGAAGGAGTATGGATTTACAAAAACCCAAAAAGTATAGCTAAGGGGAATTGTAAGAAAATATCGAAAGTAATAGAGAAACAATTCAAGAAATGGGAATGGAAAACATTAACAAGAAACCAGTTATTTTCAGATATTATTATTACAAAGGCTGGGTGGCCATCTCTTTGAGGGTGCTTTGATTGTGCTTTTATAGCATGGCAGAAGGGGGTTGGACTGGATGGCCCAGGGGTCCTCCACTGAAATAGTGTTAAGTTTATCTTGGTTAAAGTTGTTCATTTTAAATATTGTTTGGTTATTTCTTTCTTGCACTACAAACAAGATATGTGCAGTGTGCATAGGAATTGTTCAATTTTTTTCAATTAGTTCACACAAACACTTTCCATCTATCTGCCACTTGCCTGGCCCATCTGTCAAATTTTAAGACACAATGCAGCCAGTGTCCAAAAGTTTGCCAATGCCTGATTCATATATATATATATACATTAAATATAAAATAATATATAATATAGAAACATTTATTGGGGCTCCATGAAAAACCTTTGCTTCCAAAAGGGCTCAGTGGCTGAAAAAGTTTGAGAACCCCTACACCAAGGTGACCATAACAGTCTCAACTCCATATCCTGCTCTGAAGTCTGTATGAAATGGGTCAAGGAAATGTGTATCATCCAAAACTGCCTGGAGTTGGTGTTCAACTGCCTTCTCAATCATTTTGCCCACAAAAGGAAGGTTAGAGATTGATCTGTATTTATTAAGGTTTAGGGGATCAAGGGAGGATTTCTTTCAGCAGTGGTCTGACTACTGCTTCTTTTAAATAGGTTATGAATAAAATCCACATGCATCCTAAAATCTACATACAAATGTCAAGGGGGAAAAAATCTCTTCCTGGATGAGATTAATTTTCTAATTACTCAGGTAATTTTTTGTGCTACAAAATCTCATTTATTAGTCTTTTCATAGTTACTTCATTTACTCATGCATCAAAATATACCAGCACTGACATCAACAATCTCTTCTCTAAAGCTGATTAATACTGGTTTTGATCCCACCCTGTTTTCTCCAAACATTTATGACATGAAAAAGTAAAACCAATGCAGAAATCATGTCTAAATTATAAAAAACAACATGTACATTCAAATGAAGAACCCATAAAGAGGAAGAGCTATATATATATACACACGCACACACACACACACACACATACATACACACATACATACTAGCTGTGCCCGGCCATGCGTTGCTGTGGTGAAATATGGTGGTATGGGAAATAAAGTCTTAAGGAATTGGTGGTAGTTAAGGTAAATGGTAAAGGTTTTCCCCTGACATTAAGTCCATTATAAATGGGTTATATAGCTGTATGGAAGGGCCTTGAGTCTACACTGCCATATAATCCAGTTAAAATCAGATAATCTGTATTTTATAGGCAGTGTGGAAGAGGCATAAGTAAGGCCTAACTCTGCCTGTCCCCTGGGCTGAGTGGGTTGCAAGGAGACCAAGTGGGCAGAGCTTAGACTTCCAACTGGCAGCAATTGGATAAAAACAATTATTCCTCTCCCTCTAATTAGGACTTTATTTTTCTTTTATTTTTATTGTATGAACGTAGAGGCATGGATGAGGGGTTGTGCTGCCAAGTTTAGTGTTTCTGGGATATGTAGTTTTGTTGTTTTGTCCTAGGCCGAAATTTCATTACCCTTTTATATATATAGATATAAATGTAATGTTCGTTTTACTATGGAATAAACAACTAAACCACTGAACCAAATCACAGCAAATTTGGCCACAAAAGACATAGTCATCCAAAATATGTCTTTCAATTAAAAAAAAACTAGAAAAATAGTCCAAATTACAAAGGATGAGGAAGAGCCTTTCTCCTACTAACTGCCAGTTAGAAAGGTAGGCTCCGCTGCCTTTAGCCCCCCCCCTTGTCTTTAGGCTCTGCCCCCTTTGTATCCTAGCAACTCCCTCAGCCAAAATGGTGCCCCAAGCAGAGTGCACTTAGGCCTCATCCACAGTGCCTATAAAATACAGGGTGTTTGAAAAAGAACTCCCTATTCACCACTGGTGAATAGGGAGTTCTTTTTCAAACACCCTGTACAGATTATCCAATTTGAACTGGATTATATGGCAGTGTAGACTCAAGGCCCTTCCACACAGCTGTATTACCCATTTATAATCTTATATTATCTGCTATGAACTGGATTATACTGCCATATAATCCACTTCAGTGTGGATTTTATACAGCTGTGTAGAAAGGGCCTCATAATCCACTTCTAGCAGATAATATAAGATTATAAATATAATATGAAATAATTACTGTGGTATAATAATACAGAACAATATGATCTCTAAAACCAGGACAGTAAATAAAGAGCTACTCTCTGAAAGCAGGGAAATTGGGAATTCCAGAAAGGAAACAATCAGGGCCAGCTAACTCTTCCCAACAAAGGATTCCCCCAGGGAGGAAGCAGCCAGGCTTTGAAGCTGCAAAGCCATTAAATGCTAATCAAGGTGCCTAATTGCAGCATTCATACCTGCCACACCGAGACTATTAATTGCTATTCAAACTAGCCAACCAAGGATTACTCAAGGTAGAAAGCGGTCAGGCTTGCAAGCAGCAAGGCTATTCAATGCTTTTCAACCTGGCCAACCAAGATTTTCCCTAGGTGAAAAATCCCCAGTCTTTGAAGCCATGAGGCTTCTCCGTCCCATTCAACCTGGCCTAGCAAGGATGCCCTATGTAGAAAGCAGCCAGGCTTTTAAGCTGCAAGACTATTCAGTGCAATTCAATCTGGCCAAACAATGATTCCCCTACAAAGGAAGTAGCCAGGCTTCAAAGCGGCTCTTTAATTGAGGGTGCTACTCCATTTACTCCAGAAAACGGCCAGGCTTTGAGGCTGCAAGGCTATTCACTGCTATTCCACCTGGCCAACAAATGATTCCCATAGGCCACAGCAACGCGTGGCTGGGCAAAGCTAATATGCTATAAAAAAAAATCTATGGAAGTTTCTGCCACAGTGTATTAATCTTTACTAAGATCCAAAGGTAATACAGAATGCTTGGTTGTTTCTTGGCAACACACTATTAATTACCACCTTTCAGATAAGGAAAGCATATTTCTTGGTTTACACACCATGGTTTAACATAGAAGTCATATATCCTGCCATACAAGCTCCACTAAATCGTCTGCTATCTTGAAGGCCCACCTTCTAAATCTCTCCCTATCCACACATTTCTCATGATTTTCTGAAGGGACAATCACCTCTCCCCACTCAAACTAAATCATTACTTCCAGATCACTATGTAGTACAAGGGTGGGCAGAATACAACAACTGGATTTTATTATTATTATTATTATTATTATTATTAATTTGAACCCCACTTTTCTCTCTGACTACTTGGACATTATTTTTTTCTCTTTGAATCTCTGGCTGAGTGTTAATTTTTAAAAATAGTAACAGCAGCAGAAAAAGAACTTAATACCACATGAAAGATACTTACGATTATTGAGTGAGGTTTTGATGTATGTGTGGAAATGCCCTAAGCGCACAGTGAATTTTGTTTTCCACTTCAGGTTCGTGGTGGTGAATCTCAGGGAAATTGAGGGGAGGGGAAGATCAAGAGTGCATCAACATTGTTGAATTAATGCAGCTTGACGACACATTAACTGTCGTGGCTCAGTGCTACAGAATTTTGCGAGTTGTAGTCTCATAACGTCTTGAGCCTTTTCAGCTGGAGTACTGGCACCCTTGTGTCGGCGTGACTGCTAACTTGAAGGTTGGGTAGCTGACCTGAAGTTAACCGGTTTGAATCTGGGAAGAATGCGGATGAGCTCCCTCTGTCAACTCCAGCTCCCCATGCGGAGACATGAGAGAAGCCTCCCACAAGGATGGTACATCAAAGCATCTGGGCATCCCCAGACAACTTCCTTGCAGATGGCCAATTCTCTCACACCAGAAGCGACTTGCTGTTTCTCAAGTCGCTCCTGACATGAAAAAAC
This sequence comes from Anolis carolinensis, assembly GCF_035594765.1. Classification (NCBI taxonomy): domain Eukaryota; kingdom Metazoa; phylum Chordata; class Lepidosauria; order Squamata; family Anolidae; genus Anolis; species Anolis carolinensis. The sequence continues at coordinate 30,881,308 of NC_085843.1, forward strand.
AAAACAAAATACAAATCCCACAATTCCACAGTACTGAGCTGTAGCAGTTAAAGTGCTACCAAACTGCATTCATTCTACATTGTATATGGACCCCAAATTGATCCTACAACTCTGAAATTGGTTTTCACTCAGATCTAAACAAGACCTCTTTTTTTCTTTTCAAATGTTCTGAACCTGGTTCCCAAACCAAGCACACAACCCCACCAGCTAAAAGTGTATACAGTCCACTCTCTGTATTGATTGATATGGTATCCACAGATTTTACTATCTATGATCTGAAATATATTCCAAGTTTTAAAAATCCCCAAAAGCAAACCTTGATTTTGTAATTTTGTATAAGGCACACCAATTTATTATAATGGAAAAAGTATGCATCTATGCTATAAAATTAATGCAGGTTGACATCACTTTGACTGCCATGGCTCAATGCTATGGAATACTGGGAGTTGCAGTTTAATGAGGCACGCTTTGGCAGAGAAGGTGAAATAACTTGTAAAACTACACTTCCAAAGATTCCATAGCATGGAGCCATGGCAGTTAAAAGTAGTGTAAAACTGCATTAGTTCTATAGTGTGTAAATACACCCAATGTTGCACAGACTGGATCTCCCTTATCCCTTCTCTGAAATGCTTGGGAGTTTAGATACATAAAGCTACATACATGAATTAATAATTGGTACATTCTTTTGAGTTTGTGACAATGGTGGACTGAATGTCAGTGGTTATCTACTACCCAGACAGTTTTAATGAAAGATTTTAAACTTCCATTCTATGTCTAATTTTTGTTTTGTGTATTTTAATATGTATTTTATGGAAATATGTTTTAATAGGTGTATTCTACTGTGTGTTTTTAAATTAGTATGTACTTTGAATATGTGATTTAGCAACACTGTAACCTGCCTTGAGTGTGAGAAGGGCCTGGTAAGAAATAAAATTATCATCATCATCATCCAGTAAAGTTGGACATCTTATCCACAAATCCTGCATCCACTGATTCAACCATCCATAGTGTTAGTTTTATTTTCAAAACTCCAGAATGAAAACCTTCATCTTGCCATTCTACGTAAGTGACACCATTTTACTACGCTATGTATATAATGGAAGTTTTGGTATCTATAGAGCAGGCATGGGCAAACTGTGGCCCTCCAGGTGTTTTGGACCTCAACTCCCAGAAATCGCAGCCTAGGAATTGTGAGAGCTTAAGTCCAAAACACCTGGAGGGCCAAAGTTTGCCCATGCCTGCTATAGGGAATCCTGGAACCAAACCTCAGCAGATATTGAGGTCTCACTGTAATAAAATCTTGAGCTACCACACAAGACCAATTCATGTGAAAGAGTGACCTCCCTCCCACTCACACACAGAAATTGCCTAGGATAGCCCAGCATTGGGTGTCTCTATAGTGTAGAATGAATGCAGCTCAACACCACTTGAATTGCCTTGGCTCGATGATATGGAATGAGGGAGTTGGAGATTTTATTACCAGCTTCAACTGAAAGGGCAGCTGCGCCCCTTCCTAGAACTAGAAAATGTAAAGGTGATAGTGCACGCTCTGGCCACCTCAAAGCTGGACTTCTGCAATGTATTATACAGGGTGTTTGAAAAAGAACTCCCTATTCACAATTGAAATTAAATTGTGAATAGGGAGTTCTTTTTCAAACACTCTGTACAGTGAGCTACCTTTGTAGCAAGTTTGGAAAGTTTAGTTAGTTCAGCCAGATTGGTTATGGATCTAGGGGTATTGCATATCATACCTATACTAAAATCATTCAACTGGCTGTCAATTAGTTTTTGGGTAAAGTACAAAGTGTTGGTTTTAACCTTTAAAGCCCTAATTAGTTTGGATCCAGGTTACCTTAGGATTCTTCGGTCCTCTGGGGGATGTCTATTCCAACCAGCCAGAACCTCACTGGCACCTGTCAATCAGAGGACCTTTCCTTGTGCAATGACCTGCTGGAAGGTATCTGACAACTAAACGAACTGTCAAAATTTAAGACACAGTAAAAACCTATCTTTTCTGGAAGACCTAACCAATCAATTTTAAACTATGCATTTTAAATTTACATTTATAAACACACATACATAATAGCTTAGATATCCAGTGATGCCCAGGTAAGGCATTCTGTAATTAGAAACATCAGAAATATTCTTTGTTTGGTTTTAGATTTTATTAATGGTTTGATTAGAACATTCATAAGGATGTAGGTAAACTACAATTCAAATCATCCTGTCATTGCCCTAAACCTTTCACAGTATTTCATGTTGGCCATGATAGGTCTGTGTGCCAAATTTGGTAAAGTTCAGAAGTTGGTGGGAGTCACAGTGCTCTCTTGGGAATTTCACACACACATAGATACATGCCCATCCACATACGAACATAGTCTCCCTCATACACACAAACATTGTAATAGTATTGTGTTTTAACTGTGCTGTACTCTGCCTTGGGCTGTGAGAAGAGGCAGGAAACAAATAAAAATTATTATTACACTGACTAATTGATATTTTGGTCCTCAAATGTTAGACCTTTTTCTGGGTATATCTGACCCACTGATTCCAAAAACTGCACCTATTTCCCCCTATTCACTCTAGCTTTTGAGATACAGGACATATGCCATCTATCAGTTAACTTTACCAGAGCAATGGCTGTGACTTTTAATGTTGTTAGTACTCTGATAGCACCCTGCTCACTGCACCTTATCCATTTCCCCGGCCCTATCTCACATTGTTATGCACTATCCCACGCCTGACCCTTTGATAGCCTGGTCACACCCATTTTTATAAGCATGATCATTGGTTTCTGTGGAACACGGTATAATGGAGCCTTAATGCTGCTGTTTTTTCTCTTATACTTAATGGTGTTTTTATGGATTGTTGTATTTTATGATGTTCTTATTTTATTTTAGTGGTGGTTTTGTTTAAATGGATTCTCGCTTTTACGTCTGTTGGACTTTCTGTCCCCTATGTAAGCTGCCCCAAATCCCTTCAGGGAGGTGGTGGTGGGGTATAAAAATAAAGTTGTTATTATTATTTTTGTTATTAATGTTGTTTAAGCTGTTTTTACATATAATTGTTAACTGACGTTTTGGTAGTTTTGTGTTATTTTTTGTTTTGTTTTAATTTGATATGTTATCTACCTTCTTTATATTATTGACTATGTTTTATTTGATGATTCTAAGCCGCTCCAGGTCCTTTTTTGGGAGATGGGGTGGGGTACAAATAAAGTTTTTTATTATTTATTATTATTAGTTGCTATGTGCTCACTCATAGAAAACCATCATAATGATATCTAAGAAACTAGAACTGATGCAGTTTTTGCAATGCAGTTTTCTGAATCAGCGCCTCAAATAACCCCAGAAACAGGCCAAAACCAATATGTTGTTAGCCAGAATCACTCAGCTGCTGTGAATTTTCTAGGCTATATGGCCATGTTCCAGAAGCATTCTCTCCTGATGTTTGGCCCACATTTATGGCAGGCATCCACAGAGGTTGTGAGATCTGTTAGAAACTAGGCAGGTGGGGTCAATGAACATGAAAGACACTGCAGACTAATTCCAACAGAGAAGTCAGCCATAGCAGAGCACTTGATGAACCAACATATGATTTGAGAACAGAGGAATGCTGGACCACTCTAACAACCACTATGTCAGACGACACTGAGAAGCCATTGAAATCCACAAGCATGTAGACAATTGCAACAAAAAGGAGAAAACCATGAAAATGAACAAAATCTGGCTATCAGTATTTTTTTTAAAAAAAACCCTCTTAAATCAGGACAGTAAATAAAGAACAACAACACTCAGAAGAAAGAGAAATTCCAGACAGGAAACAATCAGGGCCAGCTAATCACCTCTCAACAAAGGATTCCCCCAGGCAGGGAGCAATCAGACAAACTGCAAGGCCATTTAATGCTAACCATGGTGGACAATTGGACCATTCTCATTTGTCTTAAACAAACAAGAGTTCTTTCTCCCACCCTGAACCTTTAACAGATATATAAACCCCACTTGCCTAGTTTCCAACAGACCTCATAACCTCTGAGGATGCCTGCCACAGATGCAGGCGAAATGTCAGGAGAAAATGCTTCTGAACCATGGCCATACAGCCCGGTAAACTCACAGCAACCCACTAAAACTAATACTTGGAGGGGGGGAGCTGTTGTTATTGTTGTTGTTAGTTATTTAAGCTTTTCTGCCAAAGTGTGCTGAGGCTTCACTAAACGACAACTTCCCGGATCCCATAGCATTGAGCCAAAGGAGCGAAAGTGGTGTCAAACTGCACCTGCACTGTAGATTTAATGCAGTCTGACACCACTTTCACGTCCAGTTTGGCACCGCTTTGGCCCGCCCTTCTCCCCGCCCTTCTGGGCCTCCCCTCAGCAGCAGCTCTTCAGAGGCGAAGGGAAGCTCTTGCCGAAGACCCCTCAGGCCAGGCTCACCATGGTACAGATGGAGGCGATTTTGGAGACTGTCATTAGGATTTCCATCCGCGCGGCGCCATCTTCTACCCAATCACAACGTCGAGGGGAGCCGGAGGGGCAGAGTCCCGCCGGAGGAAGAAGGCGAGGAAGAAGGCGGCGCCGCCTCCGCCTCCTCCCAGCAGCTGGGGACTGAAAGAGAGAGAGAGGCCGACGTAGGACTCCGCCCTCCCTCCCTCCAACCGACCAAAGTGCGCGCCACCTCCGCTCACTCCACAGCCATCCTCCTCTTTCCGGCTCCCGTAGTCTTCTCAGTGCTCGCGAGCCTCCGCACACGCGCACTAAGCCCAACCTCCCCCTCCCTCCTCACGCCAGCCGGACCTACTTCCGCCCACAACCACACGGTTACGAGCAGTCTTGGCGCCGCCTGAGTCGGCTGTACGGGGTGTTCCGCTGGGTCCTAGCGCCGGGAGTTAAAGAGAGAAAGAATGTGTGTGAAGGGTTGCTGTGAGTTTTCCGGGCTGTGTGGCCATGTTCCAGAAAGCATTTTCTCCTGACGTTTCGCCTGCATCTATGACAGGCATCCTCAGAGGTTATGAGGTCTGTTGAAAACTATGCAAGAGGGGTTTATATATCTGGGGGTGGCAGAAAGAAAGGCTTTGAAGCTGCAAGGCTATTCAGTGCTAATCTAGCTGTGTAATAAATGAATTTATATATCTGTGGAATGTCCATGGTGGTAGAAAGAACTCTTGTCTGTTTGAGGCAAGTATGAATGTTGCAGTTGACCACTTTTATTAGCATTGAATAGCCTTGTAGCTTCAAGGACTGGCTGCGTACTGCCTGGGGAAATACTTTGTTAGGAGGTGTTAGCTGGCCCTAATTGTTTTCTGTCTGGAATTATGTTTTCTGAGTGTTGTTCTTTATTTACCGTCCTGATGAACCAATCTGGATTTGATGAACCAACCCGGACACAGCATATTATGAGAATTCAGAAATGCTGGACCATTCTTAACCACTATGTCAGACTACATAGAGAAGCCACTGAAACCCACCAGCATGTGGGTAATTTCAACAGAAAGGAGGAAACCATGAAAATGAACAAAATCTGGCTACCACTATTAAACACAATGTGTGTGTGAAGCTGGATTTTACCCTACGTTCTGTAACAAACAAAGGCATGGACAAACTTTGGCCCTCCAGGTGTTTTGGGCATCAACTTCCACAATTCCTAACAGAGTTGAAATCCAAAACACCTGGAGGGCCGAAGTTTGCCCATGCCTGCTTTAGAATTAATTGAGTTTGACACCACATGCTAGTGGTCATTTGGTAAGGCAGGGAAGGCTAAAGACATTGTTGTAGGAGTGAAGCTACAAGGAAGAATTAATGCTGTTTGACCCCAGTATACTGCCAAGACTCAGTGCTATAGAATCCTGGGAGTTGTTGTTTGGTAAGGCATCAGCACCCCCTGGTAGAGAAGGCTAAAAATAATTCCCTATAGCAGTCTTTCTCAAACTGTGCTCCTCCAGGTGTTTTGGACTTCAGCTCCCAAAAATCCCAGCCAGCTTACCATTGTTCGGAATTGTGGGAGCTGAAGTCCAAAACATTTGGAGGAGCACAGTCTGAGAAACTGCCCTATAGCATCACCACTTTGAATCTCTTTCAAGAGAGAAAAACAGCATATAAATTTAATAATACAGACATACAAAAAGAAGATGGGCAGGGCATGTAGCACAAATAAAAGACAACTGATGGACGGTCAACTCATGAACTGGATACCAAGAGACCACAAGCAGCCCTTGGGCAGACCTCATATTTGATGGGACAAACCAATGGTTAAGCTATTTGGTCAGAAATGGGAAAGAAAAATACAAAATTGTATATTTGGGCAAATGGTAGATTTAAGTGAAGTCCAAAAGAGTGGATCAACTACAAATCTGATAGGACAGGACATACACACAAAACATATAGTCACACCATAACATGAAAGATCACTCCATAAAGCAACAGTACTGAGATCAGGTGATGAAGAATCCCATTATCCCATAGCATTGAACCATGATAGTTGAAGTGGTGTCAAACTGCATTCATTCTGTAGTGTAAGGGTACCCATTGAGGGAGTGAGGCTAGGTCTACACTATAAAACTGCCATGGTTCAATCTTATGGTATTGTGGAAGTTGTAATTTTACAAGATCTTTGGCCTTCTCTGCCTAAGAGTGCTGGTGCTTCACTAAACCCAGATATTATTTCATCTTCCCTCCTGGTAGAAAGACATAGTGTAGGAAGGCAGAGAATGATGACAGTGGGGATAATTTGGCTTAATTGACCATATGTTCCTGCACAATAATGATGACCTGGTTAATGGGTTGGAAGCATCAGGACATTTAGTGAGAGTGAATTCAAGTTTGTAATACAGTGGAGATAGCCAAGCATAGTAAGACACGTGTTTCTAGCATTTAAGCTAATTTCAGTGAATGTACTGAAACACTGGATGTGATATTGTGGTCATGAATACTACAGGGGAGTTCATGATAGATGGAAATTTGTTGTTGTTTATTTGTTCAGTCGCTTTTGACTCTTTGTGACACCAGAGCTCCCTGTCGGCCACTGCCACCACCAGCTCCTTCAAGGTCAAGCCAGTCACTTCAAGGACAGCATCCATCCATCTTGCCCTTAATCAGCCCCTCCTCCTTTTTCCTTCTATTTTCCCCAGCATCATTATCATCTCCTAGCTTTCCTCTCTTCTCATTATGTGGCCAAAGTACTTCATCTTTGCCTCTAATATCCTTCCCTCCAGTGAGCAGCCAGGCATTATTTCCTGGAGTATGGATTGGTCGGATCTTCTTGCGGTCCAAGGCACTCTCAGAATTTTCCTCCAACACCACAGTTCAAAAGCGTCTATCTTCCTTCGCTCAGCCTTCCTTATGGTCCAGCTCTTGCATCCATAGGTTACTACGGGAATACCATTTCTTTAACTATGCCGACCTTCGTTGCTAGTGTGATGTCACTATTTACTATTTTTTCAAGTCTGGTTATTCCTCTCCTCCCAAGAAGTGAACATCTTCTGATTTCCTGTGTCTGCATTAATTTTTGTGCCTAGAAATATAAAGCACTTTTGGTCTCAAAAATTTCGGATAAGGGAGACAATCTGTACAACACAGGATGCATCTCCACTGTAGAATTAATGTAGTTTGACAGCACTTGAAGTGCTATGGCTCAGTGCTATGGAACCACGGGATCTGTAGTTTAGCTTTGACTGCAAAAGAGTGCTGGTGCTTCACCAAACTACAAATCCCGGGATCCCATAGCCTTGAACCAGGGCTAAAGTGGGGTGAAACTGCTTTAATGCTATATAGTAGAAGAACTCACACACATCCAACAGGCAGGCTGTTCTATTAATCTCCGCCTACTTTTTGCATCACAGGGGCCCTTCTTCAAAACCTGTCTATACAATTGCCTTCCTCAATCCTGGATAAGGCCACGGAATAGAAGGCTCATTATACAAGGACTGGTTGGATGCTGGGACATTTTCTTTTCCTCCTGGGTTACAACTGTAAAGAAAAAAAATGTTATTTAAGAGTAGATCAAGTCCGAGTCGAGATTTTTTAGTCGGGCACTTTTGTAGACGACGATAAACTTGCTAAAGACCCGCCGTGGCCGGAAGGAGTGGAACACTTGCGAAGCCCCTCCCTCTTTCTTTTGGCCCGCGGACGCCATTTTGCAGGTACACGGGAAGGTGGGCTGCTCTCTTTTCGTGGTCTGGGCCTCGTTTAAAATGGGTTTTTGGGGGGAATTCTTGCTCTGGCTAGTGGTTAGGAAGAAGTAAAGCTGTGCTGTGAAGGACGAGGCGAGGTCTTCAGTGGTGGTTGGAAGCGGGAGAGGGACCACTCGTGGAAAGCGAAGGCAGGCAGGCAGGCAGGCCGCGTTGGTTTGGGTCAGAAGCCAAAGGGATGGGAGCGATCCAGGGCCTTTGTTGGAGGCCTAGGGTGCATCTACACCAGGCATGGGTAAACTTGGGCCCTCCACGGGTTTTGGTCTTCAACTCCCACAATTCCTAACAGCCTCAGGCCCCTTCTTTTCCCCCCTCAGCCGCTTAGCGGCTGAGGGGGGAAAAGAAGGGGCCTGAGGCTGTTAGGAATTGTGGGAGTCGAAGACCAAAACCCATGGAAGGCTCAAGTTGGGGCCTTGCCTGATCTACACTGTAGAAATAACCCTGGTGGTTAAAGTCGGGTCAAACTGCATTAATTCAGCGATGTAGATGTACCCGTAGTCATCCCTCGTGGTGGAGGCCACAGCTTTCTATCCTTTCTACCTTCAGCACATTTTAAAAACTTCTTTTTTTAAGTAAAGTAGTTCCCATAGCTTGATTCTCCCATGTGCTTTGGAGTGCATCTACACTGCAGAATTAATGCAGTTTGCCACCACTGACTGCCATAACTCAGTGCTGTGGAATCCTAGGATTTATAATTTGGTGAGACACCAAACACTTGGGCAGAGAAGGCTAGAAATCTTGAAGGCTTTCATGGCTGGAATCACTAGGTTGCTGTGAGTTTTCTGGGCTGTATGGCTATGTCCCAAAAGCATTCTCGCCTGACTTTTTGCCCACATCTACGGCAGGCACCCTTAGAGGTTGGGAGGTGTTGGAAACTAGGGAAGTGTTGTTCCATGAAAATGAACAAAATCTGGCTACCAGTATTTTAAAAAACTCTAAAATCAGGACAGTAAATAAAGAATTAACAATCAGAACACAGGAATTCCAGACAAGAAGCAATCAGGGTTAGTTAACACCTAACAATGGATTCCCCAAACAAGAAACAGCCAGGCTTTTAAGCTGCCAGTCTATTCAGTGCTAATCAAGCTGACCAATTGAAACATTCACACTCAGGCAGACAAGAGTTCTTTCTCCCACCCTGGACATTCCACATATATATAAACCCTACTTGCCTAGTTTCCAACACCTTTTAACTTCTGTTTTGTGAAACACCCTGTGAGATTCACCATTTCAAGTAAATCAGGTTGTATTCAAATGTGTTAGTGGTAGAGCACATGCTTTCCATGCAAAATACTCTGTGTTCTTTCCTAGCATCTCAATGCAGAGCTGGGATCTATATGATCATTAAACCTAAGCTATTCAGATTTAGGGAAAGTTTAGTATTTTAGATATTGGCCTGAAACTTCATGATTTTTTATCACTGGCTTTGCTGGATAAGCCTATTGGGATTGGCTGTTGAAGGCCATATGGAGCAGGAGGGAATAACATGCTAGACAGACTGGTTATGAGATACATATGTATATATGTGGGTGTATGCATGCATACATGTGTGTGGGAATATACTGTATTCAGTTCTAAAATATGCTCCCCCCCCCCCATAAACATCTCTAAAATTAGGGTTGCGTCTTAGAATCACAGGTACATTTTATCTATAAAGTAGAGTCACTTATCCAACACTCACTTATCCAACGTTCTGGATTATCCAACGCATTTTTGTAGTCAATGTTTTCAATATATCACGATATTTTGGTGCTAAATTCATAAATACAGTAATTACTACATAGCATTACTGCATATTGAACTACTTTTTCTGCCAAATTTGTTGTCTAACATGATGTTTTGGTGCTTCATTTGTAAAATCATAACCTAATTTGATGTTTAATAGGCTTTTCCTTAATGCCTCCTTATTATCCAACATATTCGCTTATCCAACATTCTGCCAGCCCGTTTATGTTGGATAAGTGAGACTACTGTAAATAACTTTTCTGTTTGTGGTACTGAAATTAGTATGCAATTTACAACCAGCGGCGTCTTGGAATCAAGAAATACAATATATGCATGTCATTTAGGGTGAAGAACAGCATTGAAAATGTAGGAGTTGTCATGCAGATCACATGTGGTGTTGTCTGTTCTTGCACATCTAAACCTACTATCACCAAATTTGCTAAAGTGGTGGCAATTAGCAGTGCCTTTCCTTTGCCTTATATCTTGTTTTAAAGGAGAAAATGCCTTTAAATGTAAAATGCTTTTCTCTCAGCAAGAAATATAGTTTGAAGTATATCTCCCAATTTATTTATTTATTTTTGTGCCAGGAGCAACTTGAGTCACTTCTGGAGTGAGAGAATTGGCCGTCTGCAAGGACGTTGCCCAGGGGACGGCCAGATGTTTTGATGTTTTTACCATCCTTGTGGGAGGCTTCTCTCGTGTCCCCGCATGGAGCTGGAGCTGATAGAGGGAACTCATCCGTGCTCTCCCCGGGTGGATTCGAACCTGGTAGCCAATGATTTCAAAATCTAGCTCCAAAACTGTACAATTGTGGTAGGCATCATCATAAGTATTATTTTGCTTCCAAATGCTTCTCCCACATACTCTAGGAGGTGAGGGAGATAATTTCACCATATTTTCCCCTCTCGTGGTTAGTTTTAGGCTTAGGAGATTCTATTTTTTTTAAAAGAAACTGACATTGAGATCACTTCCTATTTTATAAAAGGCTTGTCTGAGGTATGAAATAACCCACAGGAAACTAAAAATTTTGAAAACATGCCTCTCATCCACTTGGGTGAAGGGTTTTTGTTGTGGTTTTGGTAGCATGTAGCCCTCTGATGTCTCCTAACGGGGTCATGCAAGAGTGCGCTGCTTGATTTAGAAATAAATCTAGTACAGGTTAGTACTGGATGGATTTTCAAAGATTCCTTTTTTAATTTTGGGGATAAATTGTACTATAAATGAACGTCAGCAATGCTTGCTGAGTTGCTTTTCATGTACATACTTTTTCAGTTGCTTTGTGCAAAGCAGAAAGTATCACACTTAACCTTTTGATAGAAGATGAACTATGAAAGTCAGTAAAAAGTGTTTCCACATTATGAACTACTAATTTATGCAGTTGTGGATTTTTCATCTCTTGCAGTAATCAGTCAAGATGACCAACACAAAGGGGAAGAGGAGGGGGACACGTTACATGTTCTCAAGGCCCTTCCGCAAACATGGTAGGTAATGTTTTCAAGTCATTTAATCTAGTTATTACATTTCTGCCTCCTGCTAATCCAGGCATTGGTTGAGAACCTACTTGGGTGAATTGGGGTGACTGTTGAAGAGTAGTTTTAATTCTAAGGCCCCTTCTACACTGCCATATAAAATCCAGATGATCTGCGTTGAACTGGATTATATGGTAGTGTAGACTCATATAATCCAGTTCAAAGCAAATAATGTGAATTAATCTGCTTTGATAATTGGATTACATGACAGTGTAGAAGGCCATATTATCATAAATTTAAGTTATTTTCATGAATATTCCCTTTTGTGGAGTGGTCTGTTATGTGTGAATTTGGAACAAAAAAGTTGTTGCTTCCATGTTTAGCTTGATTCTGAACAGAATTGAAAGCCACATCAGTGGATGACTGTGGGGCTTTTATCCCTTGTTCCATCACTTTCCCCATCAGCTATAAGGTTCTTCCTGAGTCTCCTCTGCTGCCGTGTGCAAAGACTTCCATAGTCCCACTGGTGTCACCAGGAGTGGGGGCTTTCCCTTGTCTACACTTCGGCCAAACGTTTGGACCTCTTTCTTTCCAGTGTTATCACTGTCACCACTCGCTCCCAACATTTCATTCTTTTCCCCTCCTTCCAACTCCTTACCTGAATACCTCTATTCATCAACACACAATAAACCAAACTTAGTAGTGTGCCTTTCTGATTTATGGCAACTCTGTGGCAGGATTTGTTCAGGAAGGTTTGCCTTTTCTTTCCTCTGAGGTTGAGAAAGTATGTCTTACCCAAAGTCACCCAGTGAGCAGGGATTCAAACCCTGGTCTCTAATAGTCATAGTCCAGTGCTCAAACCACTACACAATACTGGCTTTCAGAATCACATTTCCTTAATAGAAAACAATATTTTTACAAAGTGACCAGTTGTGCTATAGTATGTAAATCAGTCTTTATCTACAGGATGCATATGAATTGCCTTAAACAGGTAATGAATTGCATTCAATATATTGTGTTAAAACCTACAAAACTTTCCTCAAATAAGCATGTGTCATATTGCATCTTTTCCATAGGTGTTGTCCCGCTTGCAACCTACATGCGCATCTATAAGAAGGGTGATATTGTTGACATCAAGGTATCTATCTTAAAAATTCTACTGAACTAAAATTGGCTTGTAGACCTTTTTCATCTGCAAAATAAAATTGAAGTTACATACCATTTGATAGGGGAATGTCTTGAATTGAGTGTGGGTTCTGTAGCGTGCATAGAAACTTTTTATTTGCTCTTGATTACCAGACAACAAATGTTGGAAAATGAGTGAAGGAAAGGCTATGTGGGCTTTTTAAAGTTAATCCTGCTGCATGCAGATTGTGAAATTGTAATATAAAATGGGTTCTTGAAAAAAGTTTTAGTAAAATGTTTTGTAGTATCATAGCAACTTACTAAGAGATACTCCTTTTAAATGTACAACACTGGCTGATACAAAGCCTTATTTCATGACCTTTAAGAGCACTTCCTTGCTGAATAGCTTTGGCTGTTGACACTCTGGGGCTTGATGATGATTGTCTCTTATGATTGCTTCTGCAAAGTGAGCAAATCATTTCACCGGCACTGAAAGCAAACCAGAGATGTGATCTGACTCACTGGCATACTTAATTTTATTTGATTGTTAGAGTCTTTTAAAATGAAGGTTAGTAACAGTTATGACTTACTGGGTCATGCAAATTATACTTGTCATTTAGGAGAGATTTAATCAAGCAAAGAGCTTGGCCTAGTTTTGGTCTGAAAAGGTCACATTCAAAGTCATAGGACCAGCAAATGCATATAGGTATACCTCAGCAAAGTAGGTATCCTAGATATTCTTCAACAGAAAATTTGATACTATAGGCAGAAAACACATTAAAGTTTTGAGCTAGATCTCCACACCACAAAAAGGAGTAATTTTACATCCTTCAGTTTTTCTTCTAAAACAACATGCATATGTAAAATGAAAAGGTAGGGCAGGCAATAATAATAACTTTATTTATATCCTGACCCATCTCCCAAAATAGACTCAGAATGGCTTACAAGTCAACAATAGTGCAATATAGAACCTATCAAATACAACAAAAATTAACCAAAGACAGTAAAACAACACCAAATAACATAAAATAACAACATAACAAGGATCAACATAAAACGCCTCAAAGTGAAATAATGAAACACAATAATACAATTTTAGTTAAAAAGAGCTATACAAAGCAAGGTAAGCTTTAACATGAATGGTGAGATTGCTGATAAGGCAGGCAAATCTGTTTCCCTCTTTTCTCTCAGTTTTGCTTTTCCTGGGGGAAGCTGCAGTCTGCAGTTAACCTTGTCTGTTGTCGGCAGGAACACATAGCTGTAGCAGGATTGGCTAGAGGAGAATCCCACTCTTTCCCAGCTCAAGCTTTTTGTCAAGGACAGAACGCCACTAGATAAGATTCAACACAGTTTATTAAAGGTACAGAACCAAAAATGCTCGTAAAAAACAAAGAGCTAGGCAAACACTCGCCTTCAATATGAAAAGTCACTCAAAAACGGTTCAAAAGATAAACCGGATTAAACCAAAAATGCTTACTTCAGCCTGGGACCTTAAACAAACAAAAGCTGGTAAACAAAGATTCAATAGAACATAAATATTAGCAGCAGATTCCTCTCTGCTACTCAACAGCTGTGGTTGAGCAACTAAGTTGTTACTCCTCCGTGCAGCGGGCGAACTCCGGGTCCAAACACATCAATCAAGGGTTGCAGCGGTCAGCGGGGTCCCAATCCGGTCCGAGGTCGTTTACCAGGTGCAGGCGTCTTAGGTTCCACAAAATCCTCCGATAGACAAAGAAAGGGTCGTCCAAGATCGTAGTCAGTCAGTCAGCCAGTCCAGCGCCAATTCCGAGTAGGTAGATAATGTCCGTCAAGAAGACGACGGAGGTCCAAGCTAATAAGATTAAACACAGGTTGCACAACAAAAGCCCACACAGTTCCTCCCGCCGTCTATGCCCAGTGTCCTTGGTAACTTACGTATTCAGCAAACGAAACACACCCGTCTTCAGGAATTTCCCAACAAGATCCCAAGCGTCCGTCCAGATTACCTTGCCCAACGCAATTAGCCCTGGATTCCAAACCCCATTTTACAATGGGGTTTACAACTCCTCATCGCTATCAGCTGTTACCCTAATTCCAGGTGCCTCATCATCATCATCCTCATCAGAACTAAAACATCTTTGACTACGCCCCACAGCATCCCCAGCTGTGGATCCCGTCCCATCCCTCCAACTCGTCCACGGGTCCGATCCTGCAACCCGCCAGTCGCTTCCCATGCTATCATTACCAGGAACACCCAAATCCTCCCTCACACGAGTCCATTCCATGTCATCCTCCTCTGAGCTAACCACCTCTTCCTCCATTCTCTCAGTAAAACCCTCAAAGGAGTCTTCGTCAGATGATTCTGCAAAGATGTCCCGCAGCCGTTTCCTCTCGCTCCTCAAGAGAGTCTGACTCTCGAGGAGTCTTACGACCACGTCTCCCAGTATTGGAGCCATAAGGCTCAACCATAACACTTTTACTGCATTGTTTACAGAAGACATGCTGAAGCTGGCACCAAAAATCTGTTTTTCTCCAACTCTCTTTTATTATCCTCCCAAAATTGATATTCCTATAAACAAACCCCTGCCAGCTGGATAGATGGCAAGGAGAGTTGGGTTCATAAAGAGACTGTAAAAGGGTGCTTCTATGTCAAAAGAGTTTTGTTAACAAGTATGATTACATTGGAAGGATCTCATTTCACAAGAGCATTATTGCAACATCCCACCTTTGTGGACTTGAGACCACTTACAATAGAAAAATATATTTAAAATTCAGCAAATACAGAAGTTAAAATCTAGTTGTGTGACATTGATTTGTTAACGTGTGGTTTCCAGTATTTTCCCAAATATTTACCACTTAATAATAACTTAATTGAATATTTTTGTCATGTAGAACAATGATCCATGGTCATCTATAATGATTAACATTTGACATTATTTTGTATTAACAGGGCATGGGCACAGTTCAGAAAGGCATGCCACACAAATGCTACCATGGCAAGACGGGAAGAGTATATAACATTACTCAGCATGCTGTGGGCATTATTGTGAACAAGAAGGTTAAGTAAGTGTATTTTCACTACTCGGCCTTAGAGCTGTATTACTTTGATGTGTTTCTATCTCCCACTTCACTTTGCCAATTAGACAGCTGTTGTCTCCATTGGCCATTCAGGTGGGGTAGAAAGAATATCCTTTTAAAACCCAGCCAGACTATATTTAACTGGTTTGGATCCTGTCAGAGGAAACAGGCATTTGAACAATTCAGTAAAATCTGAATCTATTTCTAAAACATCCAAATTTTATCTACAAATCAAGATTGTATTTGCATTCTTTCTTGTGGCTAACAGACCAGCCATAATGTAGTAACTTGATCTCCATTATTAGATTCCTGACTGGTGGAATTGCCTTCCAAACCGCAAAACTGGCACTCAGTGTTCATGTCTTCCTTCTAGGGGCAAAATTCTTGCCAAGAGAATTAATGTGCGCATTGAGCATATTAAGCACTCAAAGAGCAGAGATAGCTTTTTGCAGCGTGTGAAGGAAAATGAAAGGAAGAAGAAGGAAGCAAAGGAAAAGGGCACATGGTTTGAACTCAAACGCCAGGTAATATATGAGATGTGGCCAGAGCATATATCTTGTTTAAGAAGCCATTTGTTAGTACTACTTTAAAAAGTATTTAAAAAGCAACTCTCTTACATTTCTGTAGTAAAACTGGAAGGAATTAAGCTTGTGGCAAGAGAAATACGGCAGGTTTATGCATTTGTAAAATCTGACTCAGTTATAAAGTAAGTAGTTCTTGCATAGAAATAAGCAACAGGAGAGACTTTTCCTCATTATCCAGGTTTGTCTTGGTTTTACTTTAGCCTTTTGGTTGTAATTAGCCCATTTCCAGGGCTATGATAGTGTCATTTCTGTACATCAAACAAGGAAAACAAATACTCTGCTGTTTTCTTAGGTTAAAAGTGTTATTCTGTTCTCAGATGGCAAAACTAAACTGAGTTTCAAAAGAGTAACAGAACAGTAATGCTATATATAACAGTGAGGAAACAGAATTGCCAGTTAAAATATTGCCAGGATAGAAGTGTTATAAATTCACAAATATGTGAAGTATTGCAGGGTTAATTTCTGAGATTATATCTCAGCAGTAGAAACACGGTGTTCAGAAAAGACATACACAATTGTAAAACGCACATAGATGCAGGGAAGTCCTGATTTTTCATTGTTACAGAAACTAGAGAACTTGGATTGCTGTTGTGACTCATCATTTTGTTTTCATTTTATTTCTTTTTTTGCTTCACTTTTATAGCCTGCTCAGCCAAGAGAAGCACATTTTGTGAGGACCGGTGGCAAAGAGCCAGAGCTTCTGGAGCCAATTCCATATGAATTCATGGCATAATGTGTATTAACAAAATAAAGTCCTTTGTAGAGAACTCACACATGTAGTAGTGTCTTCAAATCTATATCTTCTGGACATAAAGTACTTGATTTCAGTATAAAAGTGTGGAGTTTTTGGAATAAATGAGGACATTGAACTCTGATCCAGAACTGGGATCTGGCTAACCCCCAGTTTTGCATTAGATTGACAACGATTTTTTAATCTTTATTGTATACTAGTTTGTGGACCTGGCGGTGCCCGAGTTATTTGAAAAGGCATTATTTGTCTTTGAATGTTACGTATTTTCAGTTTGGAGTGGGTGAGTTAGGGTTATTTTATTTACAATATTTATATCCTGCCCTTCTCACCCGGAGTGACTCAGGGCGGCTTACAAGACTGGCACAATTAGATGCCTATACAAAATCGATCAACAATACATAAAATCAGTTAAAACTATTAAATACAGTATAAAATTACAGTATATAAATTAAAAATACATATGCTCAGATCCATTCGTCCAAAAACCTTGTGCTTTATCCATAGATCAGTCCGTGTCATCTTTATCATTTACAATTCCCAGAATCGTGGGTCAATCCTCCCCAAACCTGCCAGTATTCAGAGTTGGCAATTTTGGGTCTGTGTACCAAGTGTGGTCTAGATCAATCATTGGCTGGTCATCGTCTGGCTGCAATGCTCTCTGGATGGGGGTGAACTGCTACAACTCCCAGATTCCTGGGGCAATTGTCTCAAAACATCTGTCAGTATCCACAGCAGGCTATGTTGAGTCTGTGTGCCAGGTGTGGTCCAGATGTGTCGTTGGCTGAGTTCTGTGCTCTTTGGATACAGGTGAACTACAACTCCCAAAATCAAGGCCCATTCCCACAAACCCATGTAGTATGTTCAGTTGGTCATGAGGCTTCTATGTGCGAAGTGTCGTCCTGGTCCAATGTCAGTGTGGGTCACTGTTAATCTGGATGCAGGTGAACTATAAGTCCCTTTTCCCCCAAACTTGTCTAATATGTTCTATTATGGGGGCTCTGTGTGTCAAGTGTGGTCCTGGTCCATCATTGGTGGGGTTCGATTGCAAGTGAACTATAAATCCCAGTACCTACTACCCTGAAATGTCCAGGCCAATTCCCCTCAAAACCCATCAGTATTCAAATCTGAGCATATCGGGTATGCATGGCAAGTTTGGTCCAGAGTCATTGTTTGGGTTCATAGCGTTCTGGGTGTGGGTGAACTACAATTCCTCTAAATTCCCCAGTAGGAGTCACAGTGCTCTAACTTGATGCAGGGTGAACTACAACTCTCACCATGCGGAGTCAATCCCCCAAACTCCTCCAGTAGGTGGGGTCTTGCAAATTTCACACGAATGGAGAACCCTGGGGTTTGCCTGCCTGTGGTGGAGGGAAATGCAAAATCTAGGATGAAGTAGTCCCCCAAATGAAAGCATTCCTTAAGTGGTGGGCCATAGTGTTTGGGGAGGACATTGGCAGGGTTGGGCTACATGTTCATGGCGCTCGCTGTAACCACAATGTCAGTGGAAGAGAATGACTTGGCTCCACAGCACTGGAAACTATAGCCTGTTTGTGCAGGCCGGAGACTGTCTATGTGAGCGGACATCCGTGCCACATAACACGTACAGGTTTTCACTTTTATTATGGACATAGATACAGCTATAGATGAAAGCAGTACCAATATAACTTCCCTCCTCCTTAAATTAAATTGGCTAGAAAAGTTGGGGGTGGGGGCAAGGAACAGATTAAATTTTTTATGTTGAAGTTTGGAAACTCACCTTTGCTACTGAAAATAAACACCTGGAATAAAAGTTCTTTAAGTGGCCTTTGTTCTGGCTGTACTTCATGGATCTGGGAATACTATCCGGTCTAAAAAGCATGACCTCTGCCCTCCTTGTCTCTAGGAGCAGCCAACTAAATACAATAAAGTATTGTCCATTCATGCCTACGCTTTCCCATACCTTGAATTTTATCAATGATTTCCCATTCATGTGCCACCGAATATTGCCCCATAATTGGCAATGATGTTTATATTTGCTTGATGGGGTATAAGTAATACACACTGTAACAGAGGCAGGGTTGCATTAGTTGGGAATTAGAGCTGTTGGTTGGCAAGCTGCATCCTCCCTATGTCTTAATACTGAAGCCCCATGCAATTCTCTTGAGTTTTGCTAAATATAGTCTTGATATCTGCAGGAAATTGATTGGAGGGACTACTAACAAAAACCATCCCCCAAACTAATGGGCATTACTCTGAGGTGTATGTGGGCTTCCAATGTTCCTGAGAAGTATATGTCCCCTTTCCCCTTGTAGTTTGTCCACCTTGTTTGAAAGAAATGCCTAAAATAGAACTATCTCTTTAGCTTAAAAAGGTAACACAATCTTGATACGGCCGGAAGCACAGCTGTTATCAAGGGTGCCGTGTGGATCTAAGTGAAAAGCTGTGAGATTATTCTCTTTGTCATGCTCCCCATTGTAACCTCGGCAAGCAATGCTAGTAGCAAGGAATAATAGGAGTGTTCATCCAAACAACCGGAGGTCATTAAATGGAGAGAAGGGTGTCCATATAAAAATAGATGTTCTAAGGAAGAATATAATAAAATGTTGCTTTTGATCAAAAATTATGTTAAGAAAGCTTCATCTCAAAAAGCCTTGCATATGTCTGAAAGTGCACGTATCTTCTGTATCAATGGAAACGAAATGTTTAGCAGATCATGCCAGAACTGCATTATTCACCGGTAAGAGAAGTGCTATTGATTATTCTGAAATAGCTTGATTCCTGACCTTGACAGCACGATGCTTTCCTTTCTGTCACCACCAGTGTGATGTTGCAGAACTGTTGGGGGAATTGATAAAGAAGTCTATAGCATGCATTGTGTGAAGAAAGGATGCAAACACATTTTTCTCATTAAAAATAGTCAAGCAATGGGAAAGTTAGTGTTTCAGTATTGACAAAGTACTTCAGTCACATGATATATTGATGGCAGGCAACCTGTGTGGCTTTGGAATGGGATCCAGCAAATCGATGGAAGACAGCTATCAGAAGCTGCTAGTTACCTTGAGCTATGTAATATCACCAGTTTTGAGTCAGTATGTAGTTAACCTAGATTCTAAGGAATACTAAACGGTGCTGGGGCATTTATTACCAGTTTATGGGGATTCTGCAAGTATCTAAGGAACTTTGGGAATAGAAAGCAGATCTTGATAGAACTGGTCTGAGCTAGCACAGCTCTGATGTCTTGCAACTGGATCATCCCATTTCCTTTCCTACTTCTGGTTCAACAATAATTGAGGGCGAAGTTCTGTGAGATCAGTTAATTCCCAGTTGAGGAAGGGTTGCTTTTATTTGTGCTTCCTGCCTTAGTTAAACCTTTTCTGTATCAACTTTCCTGATGGTCTATGTCTCAGAGGATTCTGGTGGATGAACAAAGCATATGGTAACCAAGCTTGGCAAGTGTTACAAATCATGAGGAGAAAATAGTGTTGTTCTGATACCAAATATTGGGAAGCTTTTCATGTTGACTGGGAGAGTCATAGTCAAAAAATGAAATTTCCCAGCTCTGTCCAGTGTACACGGGAGTTTCCCTCTCTTGTTCTACCTCCTGCCCCTGAAGATGAGATACAGGCATTGTGTGAAATGCAGAGCTGAAGCCATGATTTTATGTCAGGAGTGGGGAACTTGTATTCCTCCAAATGTCTTGAATTCCTAAGCCCTTGACATACCTGGTGAGGTTGATGAGTTTTCTATCCCAATTTTATCACAGTATGGAACCCAAGTATTTCACATAAAGACAGGAACCCAAAGTTTGGAACAGTGGGGTCAAACTGGATGGGGATTAATTACATCTTGTGTATGCTTTTATGTGGACTTTGTATGGGTTCACCCAGAGGTAGTCAACTTGTGCTCCAGAAGATGTTGGAACGTGGTGCCTACACCAGCCTTAGCCAATGTGGGTGAAAGATGATGGGAATTGTCATGTAACAATACCTGGATGTTTGCAAGCTGTTTACTCATGGCTTAGTGCAGTGTTGCTCAGAGTCCGTAAACCATTTTTTACTGGCTGTTGCTAAGTTTCCAGGAAAGTTAAAAATAACAATTGCAGATAATGGGCAAATTATGATGTCGGTCCTTAGCACAATGAGGAAAAATAGTCCCCATGTCAGCCTGAGAAGAACTGGCTTAGTGGATTTAAAATTATGTTTGCTGAAGACCTTATGAGTCTCTCATGAAGGATGTGTTGATGCAATTGTTTCAGACCTATCAGGAGAGCTTATTCAGTATCAATCAATGTTCAAAGTGAATTTCTCTGTTCTAGCTTTAATGCTGTGTCCTGAAACAAACTTCATTCTGTGGGCAAGATGTGTGTATGTGGTAGGAGGGAGCAGGAGCAGGTATGTAGGCAAGGTGTGAATCATCCTGTGATAAGCAAAGTCTAAATTGTCCTTGTGTTCAATGTCTGTAAGATGATTTGTGAGGGTTGTCATTTGGCAGGAGTCGGAAACCACAAGCTGTGAGGTTAAAGCTGGTCTCCAGGAATCCCAGTTTGACCCTATGAATCAGTTGGTTGTACCTCTTCCATGCACAATTGTTTAGCAGTTAAGGATTTCTGTGTTATATACTCCCCACACCATTTTAAAAGATGGCATGCTTTTTCTTTGGCTGAGTTTGCATGGAGAGTTTTAAACATTTCAGATGTCACAGGTTCAAGAAAATGCTTTTATTTCATCTTTATATATTTTCCAATCTCATTGAATTGGCTTTCTCCTCATTTGACTTTTCCCAAGTCAAAAGTTAAATCATAGACCAGAGTTAAGCAATGCCTCCAGCACATCCAATAGTTAAGATTTACAAATTCCTTTGGGAAAAAAACTCCTAAAATAGTTTAAAGATAAAAATATGTCAGAATTACCTTCTTTACCACTATAGAGAGCAAGGGTCTGTTGAGGTTAAAAAACTGAGATTGGGTGCAGTGCGACAACCGCTATAGAGGATATTACGGCTGCCAGATATCTAGTGGTTGTCCATCCTAACCATATTTCATCCTAAGAGTCAAATGAAATGGAGAAGAGCACCAACCACCAGAGTCGGACACGACTGGACTTAACATCAGGGGAAACCTTTACCTTTACCTTATGTTGTTTTATAACTATGTTATTATATTGTGTTTTAAATTTGTGGACTGTTTTTCTTATGTAAGCCTCCCCAAGTCCTTCGGGGAGATGGAGGCAGGGTACAAGAATAAAGTTGTTGTTGTTGTTGTTGTTGTTGTTGTTGTTGTTGTTGTTGTTGTTATTATTATTATTAGACCTATTGAGTGAGACGTAAAAACTCCATGATTTGATCTTGGGGAGGCAAGATGTGTCTAGACAGCTTTGGTTGTTAGAATTGTAAATATTACTGTAAATAAAGTCTTTAGTGCTGCTGGATTTAGCAGATAAGATTGACTGTTGCTGTCGTTCTTTGTCGGGTTTCACCATTGCGAAGTGGTCTGACGGATGAGCAGAAGGTGAGACCTGATTCATCAATCAGTCAGGACGCTGGTTGCCTGACAAGTCTAAGGTGGTACAAGATCCCTTTGCATACTGATATTCCTGCTGTGAGGTTATCAGAGGTCCTATTTACATTGCCATATAAAGCAGTTTTAGAATGTAGATTTGCACTTTTTATCTATGTCAACTTGATAAAGACACAGGGTCTATTCCCATCCCAATTTGAACTTCCAAGAATTTGCAGCACTTTATCAGTCATCACGTGTTTACAATATTTATATGGTGCACCTTACCCAGTCTACTTTTACAACTTCTCTGTTTTAATCCATGTTTTTATTAGTTCTTGTCATTTGTTTTTATTGGCTAATGTTTAAATTTTTATAATTGTACATGTTTTTTGTCTATTGTTGTGTTTTATATTGCTATTGTTTTTATTTGGGCTTGGCCCTATGTAAGCCACCCTGAGACCCCTTTGGGGAGATAGAGGCGGGGTATAAAAATAAAGTTATTATTATTATTATTATTATTATTATTATTATTATTATTATTATTACTTTATTTTATTATGACACAGCAAACAAGATAGACATGCTGGATTTCATATCACAAAATCACAAGTTGAACACTTCCCAAGTGTCTAGGACTGCGTGATGTATTTTCGGATGATGCGCGCAGATCCCAGCAGGGTGGCCTTTTGCAGTTGGCAGTCGAAATTTTGTCAATGTCTATTGTTTCCAAATGCCGGCTGAGATCTTTTGGCACGGCACCCAATGTGCCCATCACCACCGGGACCACCTGCACTGGTTTCTGCCAGAGTCTTTGAAGTTCAATCTTGAGGTCCTGATAGCGGCTGAGTTTTTCCTGTTGTTTTTCGTCAATGCGACTTCTTCTTCTTCTTATTATTATTATTATTATTATTATTATTATTATTATTGTTATTATTATTATTATTGTTATTATTATTATATTAACGGCATTGAACTGGATTATATGGCATTGTAGACTCATATAATCCAGTTCAATGCAGTTAATTTGTATTCTGAAACTGCATTATATGGCAGTGTAATAATAAAAACATTATTTATATTTCACCCTATCTCCTCAGAGTAACTCAGGGCAGATTCCAACACACAAGAAGGCAAACATTTGATGCCTTAATAAAAACAAACCTGTAGCAGCAAAATAATCCAGAATAATAACCCCACATGTAAACGTAAAATTAGGACCTAACATCAATAAATTAAGCAAAATGTAGGCAAACAAAATTATATAGCGACATAAAATCTAAGCATGAGACATCCATATTGATTTACAGGAGTCAACCAAAGTTCCCAAAGTCATGTGGGTTGATTGTGTGGCCAGTGATGACCGCGGGGCCAACATGGACTAGCAGGGCCCAGATACAACAATAGTTCTCAACCAGAGGTCCGGTACTGATCTCTCATTATCTAATCCTCCTCCTCTCCGTATGCTAATGAGCAAAGATGAGGGGGCCTGAGTGACAGTCAGCATAGCATAGCAGATGGAGCACTGGGCTAGGACTCTGAAGTCTCAGATTCAAATCCTCTTTCAACCATTGAAACTCACTGGGTGGCCTTGAGCAAGTTATTCCCTCCCCCTCAGATAAAGGTAATATCAAATCCCCGCTAGAAATCTTACCCAAATAAACATGTGATAGGTTCACTTCAAGTCAAAAATGAAGGTACACAACAAGTGTTCTGAGACAAACAGAACCAACCAGACATGTACCTGTGAATATACACCAGAATGTCCTAGAAGTAGTTGTTTGGAGGATCCTTATATACACTGGTTCTCAAGGTGAAAACCATTATAATGGATACATGAATTTAGATTATGTGATTATTTCCTCTAGTTGTTTATTTTGGCTCTAGTTATTTTATTTTGGCTCTTGTCACGTAATACCAAATGGTACCATCTCCCCTGAAGATTATGAATGAGCAATAGCTAAGGCAAAGCCATTGCTTGAACAAGCTGCCAAAAGCAAGCTTCTCCAAGACATGTTTACTTTTAGAGCCAGTTGCTTGTCCAGACACCACTTAACAATACCGAACTTCAGGCCGTTTTACAGTAATAACTGTAATAACTGTAAAATGTCTGAGTTTACCAGCAGAATGTATCCGGAAGCAGCTCAGCATGTCAGTATCTGAATCACAAATAGCAATAACACAATTTCTTCCTACTTGGGTATTATTCACAAGGGAGACTTGTGGGAGCACTGCTGTGACGTCCAGAGAAGCCATGGGGGACATTTGCAGGGAGAGTTAATTTGTAACACACACACACACACATATTTTGCAGTCTTTAGTAAATGTCATGTTTTTGTTATTAAAGATCGTATAATTGCTCTGTAAGTGTCTTTATGTTGCTATTTTTGCTTTTGTTTCTTTCACTTTCTTTCATTAAATATTTAAATTCCTGTTTCTGACTCTTCTGGAGATCCTTTCAGTATTTGTTGCTATTCTATTGCCTACCTCATCTTAAGCCTCCATTCTTATTGCCACCCCCACATCTATCATTTAACCTTGCCTTTTCAAAGTTTGAGTCATTGTTTCTTTTCGTACCTATCAAGCAGTTTTGGCAGCTTCAGCTGGAGTTCAGCTTCTGTTAAATGCTGCAAAAAGAAGAAAAGACAGGCATCCAAATCTGTGCCTTTACAAACAGATACCGTAAATAGATTAAACACAGGTAGAGCCGGTCCAAAAATGAGGCGAATTAAGCGGTCGCTTCGGGCGCCAAACATACGGGGGTGCAGTCGAGACTGCTTTTTCTGTTGATTTGTTGTAAAACATGATGTTTTGGTGCTTAATTTGTAAAATCTTAATGTAATTTGATGTTTAATAGGTTTTTCCTTAATCCCTCCTTATTATCCAACATTTTCGCTTATCCAACGCTTTTATTTTTCGGTGATTGTTTTGGGGGGGGAGGGGCAAAATTCTGTTCGCCTACACTTGAAAAATACCTAGGGCCGGTTCTGAACACAGGAGTTGTATCGGGCTGAAAAATATTTGCAAGATGGAAAAGCTTTTATCTGGAAACACTAAGATGTCAAGATCTAATATTTTAATCACCAGAAATATAGGTTGTCATATATTAGTACTACTGTATTTGATAATCCTGAATGGCTCAACAAGTGAACTAGCTAAAAAGAAAAAGCCATTATCTGGTTGTGATGGCACAAAGAATGAATTAGCTGAAATTTGACAGCCATTACCTTGTTTTGATGTAGTATCGCTAGCCAATACATTAATGGAGAAATGTTAGCGTAATACATGCCTCCTGTGTTTAGCTTGGAAAAGAGTAGGTTGAGTGGGGACGTGATATCCAGCCATATTTAAATATTTGAAAAGATGTCACATTGAGGAGGGGGCAAGCTTATTTTCTGCTACTCTGGAGACTCATGAAGCAATGGATTTAAATGGCAAGAAAAGGTATTCCACCTAAATATTAGGAAGAATTTCTTAATAGTAAGAGCTGTTCAATGGCAGCATATGCTACCTCTGAGGGTTGTGGAGTTGCCTTTCCTGGAAATTTTTAAGCAGAGACTGGATGGTCATCTGTTGGGAGTGCTTGGATTGTGTGTTCCTGCATGGCAGGGGGTTGGATTGGTTGTCCCTTGTGGTCTCTTCCAACACTGATTTTATGATTCTTTTCTTTTTATCAAACAGTTTTTTTTTGATCTGATGAAAGGGTTAACATTTATGCAACCAAGCTATATTTGTTAAGTCTGAAATCAATAATAGCCTTTTTCGTTTCTTTCTGAAAACAAAAAATAAAGGCGCAAAAAACAGGATTTAGACCCTTGTGTGTGGTGATGGGATGTAATTGCTTGGTATCGTAAAATCATAGAATTATGGAGGGAGTATCTACACTGTAGAATTAATGCAGTTTAACACCACTTTAATGGTCAATGCTCTGGAATCACGGGTGTCTTAGTTTCCCTGCCAAGTAGTGCTGATGCCTCACCAAACTACAATGTCCTGAGCCATGAGTCCATAGTGTTGAGCCATAGCAGTTAAAGTGGTATCAGATGGCATTAATTCTATGGTGTAGATACACCTGAATTTGGAAGAAATCCATGCAATAACACTTGCCATGTAAGAACAAATCATTGGAAGCACATCTGAGAGATGGCCAAAAAGTCAATTACACTGTCAAACAGCTCTTATTCATCAGAAAGTTCCTCCTAAAGTTTTGGATACATTTCTTGTCATTTGAATTCCTTGGTTCATCTCTGGAACATATTATATCGCTTCAATATTTAAAGATGGCTATCATTCACCTCACAGTCTTCTCTGCTCCAAGCTAAACATACACAGCTCCCTAATCTGATCCTTAGGCTTGGATTACAGACCTTGTACATCTTAATTGTCTTCCATCAGACATGTATCAGCTTGTTAATATCCTTCTTGAACATAATGTTCCTGGTGAAACCTGACCAAAGCAAAAGAGAGTGGAACTATTACTTCCCTTGACCTGGCATGATAGTCCTGCTGATACAACCAACAATTACACTGATTTCTTTTGTTGGTGCTTTTGGTCGCTGAGTCACACTGTTGACTCATGTTTAACCTGTGCACTAGGCTTGAGCGATCCATGAAAAAATTGATTCTAAACTCGTTTCAAAAGCAGGGGGCGCCAGCGTTTCGTTTCTGATGTCATTTCCGAATTTTGCCCCCCAAAAAAATTCAAAATTAACGAAAATTCGTTATTTTCTAAATTAATTCGTTAATGGCGGACGCGCATGCGCAATTCCCAAAAACAGCACAGAGGGAGAGGACTTTACAGGACTCTCCCACCCTCATTTTTTGAGTGATCTTCTTCAAACTTGGTACAGTGGTAGAACACATTTAACACTGATAGCTCACCAAAATTTGGAACGTTTCCCTTATCCTCTGATTTTTGGCGAATTTTCATAGCTTTTATAATAAACCATTTTTTAATAATTGCAGAAATCTGTTCCTGGTTTGAAAGTCTTATTTCCTGTTAAATTGGGTTGTCTTTACTGTGAAAGTCATTGTTCTACTTCAGAAACTTTGTTTTTGTGGCTGAAACTTTGTTAAATTGGTGTGTGTGTGATATATACTGTGTATATATATATAGTCCCTGCATAATGTGTGTGTGTGTGTGTGTGTGTGTGTGTGTGTGTGTGTATAGGTAAAGGTAAAGGTATCCCTTGACGTTAAGTTCAGTCATGTCTGACTCTGGGGGTTGGTGCTCATCTCCATTTCTAAGCCCAAGAGCCAGTGTTGTCCATAGACACCTCCAAGGTCATGTGGCCGGCATGACTACATGGAGTGCCATTACCTTCCCGCCAGATCTACAGATCTATTGATCTACTCACATTGGCATGTTTTCAAGCTGCTAGGTTGGCAGAAGCTGGAGCTAACAGCGGGCACTCACTCTGCTCCTGGGATTTGAACCTGGGACCTTTCGGTCTGCAAGTTCAGCAGCTCAGTGCTTTAACACACTTCGCCATCGGGGCTCATGTATATATAATATACATACACATACACACAATGTGGAGAATATGTGGAAAGGTAGATAGATAAGTTGGGAGCCACAGCGAAGGCACCTTCCTGGGAGCAAGGTCTAATAATAATAATAATAATAATAATAATAATAATAATAATAATAATAAATCCCTTACAATATCCAAGATGGCTCACTGCTACAGAATCTTGGGAGGTTTAGTTTGATATGGTACCATTATTGGCAGAGAAAGCTAAGCTGTAGGAGTTGAAATCCAATCATTTATCCTCCCTATAGAATCAATTTTATATGCATTTTTAGCTACAGAAAAGCTAAAATCAGGACAGTAAAAGAACAACACCCAGAAAATGGGAATTCCAGACAGGAAACAATCAGGGCCAGCTAATACCTCCCAACAAAGGATTTCCCCAGGTAGGAAGCAGCCAGGCTTTGAAGCTGCAAGGCTATTCAATGCTAATCAAGGTGACCAATTGCAACATTCACACTTGCCTCCCACAGACAAGAGTTCTTTCTCCCACCCTGGACCTTCCACAGATATATAAACCCCACTTGCCTAGCTTCGCACAGACGTCAAAACCTCTTGAGTATCAGGCCTGAGCTGAGGCGAGGCGTCGGCGGCCATTTCCCCCCTCCGTCTTCCTCCTCCTCCTCGGCCTCCTTCCCCCTCGCCCCCTCCCATTGGCTGAGCCCGTGACGCCCCTTTTGCTGAGGGGCAAAAGGAAAGGGCCTGAATGGTGGGAGTTTGGGTGATTTGCAAAAGCTTTTTTTTCCTAACGAAAAAAAACGACGACATAACGAAAAACGGCCTCTCGCGATTCGAAACCGCGATATCCAGACGTGTGGACAATCAAGGCCGTATATTGCTTCAAAACAAACGAAAGTAACGAATTAATAACGGGTAATGGGGAAATCGAATTATTTGAGCAAGCCTACTGTGCACAATTGTCAAGCCAAGTGTTGCCCATTTTATATTTGGACATTTCACTTGCTTGCCTTACATTTCTCTCTGTTGAAATTCATTTTGCTAGTTTTGACCAAACTCTCAGCCTCTTCCACTTTGGTGCCACCTGCAAACTTGATAAACCTGCCCCCTATTCTGTCATGTAAGTTGTTTACAAAGGTTTTCAGGGCCCAGGGAAGGACCTTGAAGTATTTCACTCTAAGATGAAGAGAAACCATTGCTAAGTATTCTTCGTGTTCAGTCCATGGAGGAATTACAATCCATCCAATTGCTTAGCCCACACTTTACCTGCAAGTATGTCATGGGAGAAGTTGTCAAATGCTAACAGAAATCAAGATGTACATATCAAAAGATCATATAGAAATTCATAGTTTTGCCCCCAAACCTGCCCTCAATGTACTCATGAAATCATCTTATACGTACCTAAGTATATACAGTAATTAATTTTGACACCACTTTAATTGCCATGGCTCAATGCTATGGGATCCTTGGAGTTGAAGTTTGATGAGGCACCAGCGATCTCTCACAGATCTTGTAAAACTACAACTCCCATGATTCCATTGCAATGATCTCCAGCAGTTTAGGTGGTATCCAGCTGCATTAATTCTACAGCATAGATACACCCTAGGTTTTCCAGTGTGATTATATGGTCAACTTCCTACAGTTATTCTGGACAATCTAGAGATTTCCAGAAAGAAGAATACTTTACGAAGAATCTGTTGATCCTTCAATTCTATGTTTAGAATTCAGCAGAAGTTGACCTCATAGAGTTGTATTGGAAGAGCTAGAAATTCCCAAAAAGGTAAAGGTAAAGGATTTTCCTTGACATCAAGTCTGGTTATGTCCAACTCTGGGGCGTGGTGCTCATCTCCATTTCTAAGCCGGCGTTGTCTGCAGACACCTCCAAGGTCATGGGGCCGGCATGACTGCACGGAGCCCCACTACCTTCCTGCCGGAGCAGTACCTATTGATCTACTCACATTTGCATGTTTTTGAACTGCTAGGTTGTCAGAAGCTGGGGCTAACAGTGGGAGCTCACCCTGTTCCCCAGATTCGAACCACCAACCTTTTGGTTAGCAAGTCCAGTAACTCAGTGGTTTAATCCACTGCACCACCAGGGGCTCCTAGAAATGCACTATTCCTAGAAATGAATTATTATAGTTTAAAAATAGCAATTTCTTTATTCACAATTTTTCACTTTCATAGTAGTCCTGTGCCTAATATCAGTGAACCAAGAGAAATGACTGTTGTTGCTGTAACCCTATTTTAACCCTTTTTTTGAAGATAAAACTATATTTACTCTTCTCTAGTCCAGTTTCCACCATGGTTTGCAACAGTTTATGAAACCAAAAAACTTTACAACGGTGACGA
The DNA here is from genome assembly GCF_035594765.1 of Anolis carolinensis. Taxonomy (NCBI): domain Eukaryota; kingdom Metazoa; phylum Chordata; class Lepidosauria; order Squamata; family Anolidae; genus Anolis; species Anolis carolinensis. The sequence goes on from NC_085843.1 coordinate 30,911,511, forward strand.
ATGGTGCAAAGGGATATTTGCCATGACTGAGTTGGGAAGAAAGACAGAAGTGTGGTTCAATCCTCCAACAGCCATCGGTAGACTCCTTGAAGGAGCTGGGAAAATAGTTTTTCATCTCTTATCAGGTAGTATAAGAACATGACAATAGGGTACATTTTGGCTGTTTTCTATGTCCTTGAATCAATGAATGCTTCGCTTAAATTTTGCACAGTGCTACTTGAAAGAAGAACTGTTTGAGGGGGGGGGGAGCTCCTTTGTACTGATTTGTTAGTTTTCCCTTGCAACACATCATAAAAGGAAAAAGCATATTATGTAACCAGTGTGCTTTGTGAACTAGGAAAATAAATTCCCCTGTTCTGAGATGGGCAAGGTAGCTAGTTGTCCCTTTAGTAGTCACTGAGCAATTCAGTGGGAATCTGTTGTTTTTATTTATCTCCCATATTACTTCCAGCCTTGACCTGTTTCTGCATATTGTAAACAAATAATAAAGTATTTTTCATTCTTCTGGATATAATTTTGGGGTGTACTAGAAGAAGGACTTCAGAAGGGAAAGAAGACTGAATCTATTGTTTAAATGGCCATATTGGATACTAGCCAGAACTATAATTCCAGTCAAAACTAGGTTGAAACAAATGCGAAAAACAAAATTGAACCAACAAAAATTATATCTCATTACTATGAGCCCCCAATAGTGCAGCGGATTAAACCGCCGAGCTCCTGAACTTGCAGACCAAAAGGTTGGCGGTTCGAATCCGGGGAGCAGGGTGAGCTCCCACTGTTAACCCCAGCTTCTGCCAACCTGGCAGTTCAAAAACATACAAATGTGAGTAGATCAATAGGTACCACTCAGGCGGGAAGGTAACAGCACTCCATAAAGTCATGTCGGATACATGACCTTGACGGTGTCTATGGACAACGTTGGCTCTTTGGCTTAGAAATGGAAATGAGTACCAACCCCCAGAATTGGACACGACTAGACTTAATGTCAGGAGTAAACCTTTACCTATACCTATACCTTTACTATGTGCTAACCTGAGTTGTCTAAGTGCCAATCCTCCTGCTGTCCAAAATGATACCACAAAAATCAAGAAGCTTGGGAATGCCCTCAAGTTTGCAGAAGTACAATGAAAACTCTTTAGATTATCCTACCCAACAAAGATGGGGGGAAATGAATAAATGAGAACTGAATATGCTGACTCCTTGGAAAAATAGAGTATCCTACAATTGGATGTAGTTTTAGATCTGAATATTCCACATGGCAAGGACTGGCGACAATCTCTCTTCTAGTATCCTCTAAACTGGCCTTCACAATCCACTGCCCTCCAGATGTGCTGGGCTCCAATACCACCATCCCTGGCTGATGAAAATATGATATCAATTTTCCTAAGATGTTTTGCAATGTGCAATGTGTTAGTAACGACTTTGGGTTAATGCTAACATGCTCCATATTTGTGTCCCACTAACATTATTTCTCTGCCTGTATTGAAACTGAATTCACATTGGAACTGAACAATTTAGAATGCTAGCTACTTAACTGCCTCTCTTCGCACATATTCATTAATCACAATGCTTCTGGAATTCATAAACAGGTTACTTCCAGCTGTCTTACATATGAGTTCCCTGCAAATTTCAACAAAGCAGTTATGAAACATATCTCTTTGGAGAACTAATGCTAGAATTCATTAGTTTCAGTGTCTGGATTTTTGTTTGCTTCTTTACACAGGGGAGGAAATGTGATTCATGAAGTTGTCATTTCTCAGTTTAAACAGAAGTGTCTTATAATATTTCTGTAATGTAAGTTTATTACAATGCTCAAGCAATGTTTTTAAGTTTGTCACTCATTTTGCAATTTCACTGAGATATTCAAAGTTTAATGGCATTATTTACGAATGAATACACTGGAAAAACTCATGAGACACACTGAATGAGTAGCATGCTGTGACTAGAAATAAATCAATATGGAGATGGAGAAAACAGGTGTAGCTAGAAGAGTTGTGTGTTTATTTGTCTCAGTGGAACAACATACGTGTAACTTGACACAACCTGCTGAGTTTTGTATTTTATGGGTCACTAGGGGGAAAATACTACCTGTTTTTGTGTGTCAAAAAGAAGAGTAAGAATGGAAGTAAAAACTTCTAAAGTTTCTGTGAATTTGGCCTGTTTGCCTCTCTCAAACCTATACAGTCAGTAAGCCTTTCATATCCACTAGTGTAAGGGGCAAAGGACGCCTACAGAAGTGAAAACACGTCAATGATAAAAGTGCTGTTTTCTTTTACTTGAGGAAACACCTCTCTAAGAATCTCTAGGTTCTTCAGATAGAATCATAGAATCATAGAACTGGATGCAATTTCATGGACCATCAAGTCCAACTCCCTGTCAAGAAGCAGGAAAATTGCATTCAAAGCACCCCCAACAGATGGCCATCCAGCATCTGCTTAAAAGCCCCCAAAGAAGGAGCCTTCATCACACTCCGGGGCAGTGAGTTCCACTGCTGAACAGCTCTCAAACTTAGGAAGTTCTTCCTAGTGTTCAGCTGGAATCTCTTTTCCTATAGTTTGAAGCCGTTGTTCCGTGTCCTAGTTTTCAGGGCAGCAGAAAACAAGCTTGCTCCCTCCTGCTGCCCTGGAACTAGGATGCGGAACAATGGCTTCAAACCACATCATAGAGAGCACATTTTAATCATATCCATGAATAATCAAATCTTGAATAATCAAATCCACAAAACTTAAATCCATAAATGTGGAAGATTGACTATATATACTATATTTCATCAATTCTAAGATTCCATTGATTCTAAGATGCACAATCAGCCCACTGCCCCTTTGTTTCTTCAACAAAGCCAGGAGAAGTGGGATGCTTCATCTGGCTCACGTGACAAGGTTGAAACAGTGACCCTAAGGCATATCTATCATGGGGTTTTCTTGGCAAGATTTATTCAGAGAGGGGTTGACTTTGCCTTCTTCTGAGGCTGAGAGAGTGCGACTTGCAAAAGGCCATCTTGTGGGCTTCCATGGCCAAGAGGGGGTTTGAACCCTGGCCTCCCAGTGTCCAATGACTTTCTCACATTGAGGACGATTCCAACATGCCAGGAAGGACCAGCCTGCCAGATGCCATCAGACAATGCAAGGCTACTTCTGGTGGGGCTGCATGCTTCCAGTGTCTTGGCAGAATCCTAGTATGCTGCCCAAAGAACACAGGAGGCTTTCCAAGTTATCACTGGCTACAACGGAGCCAGCGCAGAGGTAAGAGGGTGGCAACACTTTCCCCTGTGGGATGGGGAAAGTGTTGATGCAGGGTTCAGGGTGATAGTTTCCCTGCTGCCCACTGGATTCGCCATGCTGCCTGGAAAATGGTTGAGCAATTCTGTTTAGATAACAGATATGCTGGTTTTGGCCCAATTTGATATTGCTTTATAAAATGTCTTATCTATCGGAAACCCATTGAAGAATGAGTTTGAAAGATGATTGTTTTGATTCAGGCATTGTGCAAGGCAGTTTGGGTGTTCTGCTTTAGTGAGACCTCACCTGGAATAATGTGCCCAATTCTGGGCACAATAAATCAAGTAGGATATTGACAAGCTGGAACAAAATGATCAAATGTCCAGAGCCAAGGCTTATGAGGATGGCTTAGAGAGCTGGGTATATTTAGCTTGGAGAAGAGAAGGCTCCAAGGAACATGATAGCCATGTTTAAATATTTGAAAGAATGTCACATTGAGGAGGCGACAAGCTTATTTTCTGCTGCTCTGGAGATGAGGACACAGAACAATACATTCAAATTATATTAAAAGAGATTCCCACTGAACATTAGGAAGAACTTTCTGATTGTAAGAGCAGTTTGGCAGTTGAATGTGCTGCCTCCTCTGAGCATAGTGGTATCTATTTCTCTGGAGTTTTTTAAACAGAGGCTGGATGGCCACCTGTCAGGGGTGTTTTCATTGTGTATTTCCGCATGGCAAGGAATTGAATTGAATTACCCTTGTGGTCTCTTCCAAATATATAATTCTATAAAGGCATCCTGGCAAAGCAAAGACAGAGAAAACAGAGTGAGACCAAAATACTGGTTCTAGCAAAGCACAGTAGGGCTAGGAAAAGCCAAGACAAGAACTGATCCCAGTAAAGCAAAGATGGGGATTATGCAGCAATTCTGGTGCTGTTGAACAGTAACTCCCATCATTCCTCACTACTGTCTGTACTGGTTAATATTTACTGGTTAATATTGCTAGAAACAGAGGTTCTAGAAAATTTCCAGTTTTGTTGAAAACTAAAGCAATGGAAACAAGCAAAGGCAAAGCATGAGTTCAGGTATAAAACAGTACCTTGGACAGCTCTGTAAGGAGCTGTTGCTAGGACAGCAACTGAGAAATTGATTTTTGTTGTTATTTACCATAAACTTTGACTATGGTGACTCTATGTATGAACAACCATCTGATGCCTGGCCTCAAGTGTCCTGCTCAGGTCCTCCAGATCCAGGGCTGTAGCTTCCTTGAGTGAGTCAGTCCACCTGGAAGGCAGCCCCTTTCTTCTCCTACTGCTTTCCACTTTATCAAGCATTGATCTCGTTTACAGAGAGACAGATTATCTAATGAAAGGTCCAAGGTGTGACAGACCTAATTGAGTCATCTTCACTTTTAGTGAGAGTCATGGCTTAATTTGCCCTAAGATCCATTCATTTGTCTTTTTAGGTGTCTGAACATCTACAGATCATTTCTCCACCAACCCAGCAAACTGAGCATTAAACAGAGTTTGTGGCTTTATTTCCCTGGCTTGCCATATAAGCAGCCAGTTTAGCTGATGGGCCTTTCGCTACTTTGATAAATATGAGTATAAATATCTCGGAATCACCGTGTATGCACCTATCTGGGATACATGAGCTGGTATTAAGAATACACTTGTAGTTATTAGAAACTGCTTTCCAGATTGCTTGGAAAGCTCACTTTTAAAACTACAGTCCCCAGCTGCCAGAATCCCCAGCCAGCATGAACAAAAAAGTACATTTTCCAAGTTCTATCTATATCTGTTTACATCTGAGCACTGTTCCCTGGCATGGAAATAGTAATGGTGTAATGTGAACCTTTCTTCAGTATGTTGTATGGCTGTTCAAAACATTTGAGCTAGTCAATGCCACTTTAACCTCATTAACATGCACACATACATACATATACATATCAGAGTATTGAATGCCATTGACTGGAATACCAGTGTTGAAGGTATGCTTAGGCAACCTCATGTGTTAATGAGACTCCTTCCTGTGCTTTCACATAAGGAAGAAAAAAGTCCTATATGGCTTGGTGTTGGTGAGATTGGAGGGTGGGGTGGGGCTATATAGTTTTTGAAATATAGTTTTGAATGTATTTTAATATCTTTATCTTTAATGACACAAAAGATTACATTTTAATTTTTTTTATCATACTTCTATTCTAGAGCACCATTGCTTACTTTCAGAAAAAGCTATCTATACATTACAGCACTAAGAAATGTTTTTTAGAAACATTTTTAGAAATGTTTATATAGCGGGTGTTCCAGAATGTTGGAGAAAGCAACCTTCTCAGGCCTCCTCTATCTAAAGTATTGTCTGTTTATAATGTGTTGTTTATTTCCTGAAGTGTATGTCTTCTTTGGTTTGCAGTTTTCTTAGCTTTATGTACTTGAGGCAGTGGGTGGGGCTGCAGAACATGTGACTGGTTCAGTGACTGTTTAGAATACAGTTTTAAAAGGATGACAGTTGAGGCTTGAGTCTGTTTGAGTACAGAAGTCAATGTTAGAAGTCAGTTGAGGCTTGTGTTCCCTGGAAGTAGACTGTTATAAAAGAGAGCTACACAGAGCAACATAGTTTTAATAAGACTGTTAAAGACTATAAGTTCAAGGTACAAACTGAAACTTTTTAAAGCTTTAAATCTACCATTATATTTAAATACACAAAGTTGTGGGTAAAACTCAAGTAATTTTAAAGAAGTCTACTTGAATCTTTGTCTGCTGAGAGCATCGAATAGAAACAAGATATTTATGTGCCCCAGTGATCTTCTATTACCCAATAAACTAAAGGAACACTCCTGAAACTCTTGCTACCCAATATGTTATGATCCTAACAGGTCACAGTCTAATAATCCAATACAGAATTGAAGAAACACAGCACATTCCTACTTTAATGCATTATGCCAGCATTTGTCTGTTCTTACAAAAGCATTGAATGTTTGCCGTTGTATGTTGGAATCTGCCCTCATAGGGCGGAATAAAAATAAAGTTATTATTGTTGCTGTTGTTGTTGTTGTTGTTGTTTAAATTGTATTGTCTGTTGCTAAGTCCCTCTCTGGGGAGAAAGATGAGGTCAAAATAAAGTACAGTAGAGTCTAACTTATCCAACACTCACTTATCCAAGGTTCTGGATTATCCAACACATTTTTGTAGTCAATGTTTCAATACATCGTGATATTTTGGTGCTAAATTTGTAAATACAGTAATTACTAGATAGCATTACTGCATATTAAACTACTTTTTCTGTCAAATTTGTTGTATAACATGATGTTTTAGTGCTTAATTTGTAAAATCATAACCTAATTTGATGTTTAATAGGCTTTTCCTCAATGCCTCCTTATTATCCAACATATTTGCTTATCCAACATTCTGCCGGCCCGTTTATGTTGGATAAGTGAGACTCTACTGTATGTAAATCAACCAATCAATCACCACTTATATTTATTTATTTATTTACTTACTTACCATATTTAAGTATTTATTTACTTACTTACTTACCATATTTTTGTAGCCCCGGTGGCAGAGTGTGTTAAAGCACTGAGCTGCTGAACTTGCAGACCGAAAGGTCACAGGTTCAAATTCTGGGAGTGGCATGAGCGACCGCTGTTAGCTCCAGCTTCTGCCAACCTAGCAGTTCGAAAACATGCAAATGTGAGTAGATCAATAGGTACCGCTCTGGCGGGAAGGTAACGGCGCTCCATGCAGTCATGCCGGCCACATGACCTTGGAGGAGTCTACGGACAACGCTGGCTCTTCGGCTTAGAAATGGAGATGAGCACCAACCCCCAGAGTCAGACATGACTGGACTTAACGTCAGGGGAAACCTTTACCTTTACCTTTTTACATTACCATATTTATATCCCACCTTTCTCTACTCCAAGGGGGACTCAAGGCGGCTTACAGATGGCACTTGCATAGCGCCTTAGACATAAAAACATAAACTTGGAATAAAATAAAATTAAGATTAAATACATACATAAAAACATAATTAAAATACATTCAAATTTTAGGACATGTCATCCAAAAGCACGGTCTAAGGTGGTTCCATAATCAATGGCATGATTTCCAAGTCAACTTATTGCACTGCGCTGTTTTTCAAAGGCCTGCTCCCAAAGACAGGTTTTACTCTCTTTCTGAAGGCCAGGAGGGAGGAGGCTGATCTAATATTACTAGGGAGAGAGTTCCACATCTGAGGGGCCACCACTGAGAAGGCCCTGTCTCTCGTTCCCACCAATCGTTCTTGTGAAGAAGGTGGGATCGAGAGCAGGGCCTCCCCAGATGATCTTAGACTCCGAGGTGGTACATAGGAGGAAGATACGTTTGGACAAATAGACTGGTCCGGAACTGTTTAGGGCTTTGTAGGCTAAAGCCAGTACTTTGAATTGTGCTTGGTAGCAGATTGGCAGCCAGCGGAGCTGATGTAGCAGGGGAGTGGTATGCTTCCTATACGCCGTTCCGGTGAGCAGCCTGGCTGTTGCCTGTTGGACCAACGGAAGCATCCGAACAGTTTTCAAAGGCAGCCCCATGTAGAGCGCATTGCAGTAATCTATGCACAAGTTTTAGTTGTGCAAAAGCTTCCCGGGCCACTGCTGAAACCTGGGGTTCCAGGCTCAACAATGAGGGATGGCGCTCAGTGCTCACTCCGTAAGATGACCCATGTCTGGACTGGTTCCACTACTGCTCAGGGCTGAGGGGTTCTGTGTGTGCAGAAGATGGAAGATATGAAAGGGAAGATTACATCATCCCAGTGCCTCATAAAGGGTGAACTTGAGGGCAGGGTGATTCTGCGCCACCAGACTCAACAAAAGAGCCAAAGGGCAGAGTGGGTGCATCTCCCAAAGAGGCCAGGCAGCTCAAGGTAGCTCCCATCGTTCAGGCTCAAAGGCGAGCAGGCAGGCAACTCCTGCGGTGGCCACTTCTCCTTCTGGCAAAGCCAAGGCGCGGCTCCTATTGTCTGCAACGCCGCAAGCCCCCTCCCCGCCCTCCCCTCGTGCGTCAGCCCTTCCCCGTCGCCAAAGATGGGCAGAGGCGCGGCTTCCCCCCTTCAAAAGCCCCACGCGCGACGCGTGGCTCCAAAAGCAGCGGCTGAACCGCGAGGGAGACAGACCTGGGTGCTTTGGACAGACTGCTGCCCGCCTGTGCCGTCCTCCTCCCTCCTCCGCACCGTCTCCGTGGGGCTTCGGGTTGGGGCGCTTGCCTTCCCATGCGGCCGCGGATCATGTCTCACAACTACCTCCTCGCACCCATCCAAGAGCTCCCCTCCGATTTCCTCGTCAAGGACGTGAAGCTGGCCGTGCTGGGCACCGGGAGCGTGGGCAAAAGCGGTAAGGAAGCCAGCGCCGTGGGTCTCAAGACCGCAGGGAAAAGGAAGGGCGGCGGCCAGCTATGACCCGGGCTGAGACCGCTTTGGGAGGGGAGAGCGAAGAGGGAGAGGGGGACACGTGCCCACGTTTCTGCTTCGTTTTCCCCACTGAAAAAATACAGTAACTTCCAGGGTATCGGTTCAAAGGATATAGAGAAAGGGAAAGGAAGGCTGAAATGCGCTAAAAGCGCCAAAGCCCGACTGATCTTGGAAGACAGACAAGGTCACCCTGGTTAGTACTTGGATGGGGACTGCCAGCGAATCTTAGGTGCTGTCGGCTATATTTCAGAAGAAGGGACTGGCAAAAGCACCTCTGAGTATCCCTTACTTAAGAAAAGCCCCGAAAAGGCATAGGGTCGCCCTAAAGCGACAGGTGTCTTGAATGGCACACAGAAGTATTGGAGAGAAAAGGACATTTCCTCTTGCCACCAAAAGGTTTGGAGCATTATGTCGTTGAAGGCTTTCATGGCCAGAATCACTGGGTTGCTGTGAGTTTTCCAGGCTGTATGGCCACCTTCCAGAAGCATTCTTTCCTGACCTTTCACCTGCTTCTGGAACCTGGCCATACAGCCTGGAAAACTCACAGCAACCCAGTTTGGAGCATGTTCTCCTGGGTTAGAGGGTTCCAATCTTTAAAAATTGCAACAGCAGCTGCAGAAAGGTTTTGTGCTGTCTCCAAGCATTCAAGGGGCATCCAGCTTTCCATCCAAGTAGCTACAATACCTGTTGTGCCAAGCAGAAAATGCCTCCATTGATGCAGGCATATAGTGGGGGAAGGGATATAGGTTGTCTTCAATTATTCTGTAACCTGGAAAGAGTAGCCTTTCCAAGCTATGGTCCATACCATGTAGATATCTTGAACAAAGCTGCCTACATTGTCTTCCTTTTCGAAATTCATTTTTAAGCTCAAATGGTATGTGGATTGATAGATCTTTCCCAACTGCTTTAGTAACCCAAGGACTCTGCTTCTTTTCAGCAATGATAGTACGGTACCTGACCAGGAGATTTATTGGAGATTATGAACCCAATACTGGTAAGTTTCTGCCTTTTCTTCCTTTGTAAGAATGTCCTTTTCTTTGAGGGTGGTGGCTAAAGTGGAGGGACTCCCATGAAACTTTCTATCCCTATACATCTATCCATTTGTTGTGCACCTTCAAGTCATTTCTGATGTATGGTAACCCTAATATCACAAGGTTTCCTGCTCTCCAGAATCGTAGTCCAACACTCACACCACTATGCCACATTGGTTCTTTTCCACTAGAGAGAAGTATTGAAGAGAAACAGGGATTTCTAAAGGCCCAGTTATTTAATGTATCTCTACAGTTTGTATTCCATCGTTCCACCAAAAATTCAGGACAACTTGCATACTTTCCCCCTAATGCACCATTTTGTCATCACAACAACCCTACAACATAGATTAGGATAAGAAAATTGATGTTTGTCTAAAATCACTGAGAAGGCTTCATGTTTTGTTTGGGACATGAACTTGCACCTTTCAAATCCCCCTTGGCCCCTCTCACTTTTACATGAGAAAAGAATTAACTTTCTGTTTAATAAGAGTTGAATTTCTACTTGAATGTTTTTTTAATGATATTTCATTCTTACCTCCTCAGGTAATCTGTATTCAAGACTTGTTCATGTTGAAGGTGATCAAATTTTCTTGCAAATCCAAGACACCCCAGGATGTATTGAGGTATGGAATAATCTTACCTATATCCTACTTATTGAGTTTCATTTATTCACTGAGTGATTTTAAGGCCAAGAGCCTGTTGGTGACTTCCAATTGTACAATCCCTAGTTGCACAATGTAAATACTTTTGGTGGGCATTGTCAAACAAGGAGGTATCCTCAATATCTTTGTGAAATTAATTGCCTCTATGTGCAAGATGGAGAGCTCTGCCCCTTCACCTCACAGATTAGATATATGTTTGGTGGCATAGAGCCCCTTTATCAACTTAGACCACTAGTATGGCTGTCTTGGTGGGGACATATACTTCACCAGTTCAATTAAATTTTCCCCTGGTGTAAGGGAAACTCTCATTGATTGCAATGATCCAACCACCTTGATACAGTCTTGTATTGCTTTAAAGTAATATTTTGGCCTAGACCCACTTGATAGACCCACTCAATCAATGGATATACAGTACATAATTATTGACTTACCCTTCAGCAATTGATTCAGCAAGTCTTCTCTGATCTAGCAATTAAATCTGTCTCATAGGACAGGCAAGAAGAAGCAAACTGAAAAGACCTAGGTACATGGATGGGGTTTAATTTCAATTATTTGCCTCTGTTTGTACAAGTTTAGCATGTAACGTACAGTCTGATTTCAATCCTGGTCAGGATTCTTGGAACAGTAGTCCAAAAAAGTAACTTCCCCAAGCTTTGCCACCATTATGTTCACGTAATCATTGGTAGGATTTCAGTTTTTTAAATGCTGATCTTTTACACCCAGCCTCTTAAACACAGTGCCCTATACTACAACTCCTATTAGAATTGATGGGAATTGTGGTTGAAGCTATTTGGCTTAGACCATTTAGGATATGATGCTGCACAATGAACAGAATCTGCTGTGCTGAAAGCCTTCTTGTACCGCTTTGCTTCAGCATTATCAGCATCAGTAATGCATCTCGCTGACTAGAGCTGAAAGTGCTCATTAAACAAGGAACAAACTTTATCTTTGATTATCCCTTCTGGATTTAAATGCAGGCATTGATAAGCACACGTGTAGCTGCCACACACATAAGTGTAGTTTCAAACACTGGGGGGAAATCATACTACATCCAATGTTACATACTCTTCGAAGACTTTGAGCTGGAATAGATTTAAGAAGGTGACATTTCTGTTTCAAAACAATGGATAAATCCTGAGCCAAAGCTACACTAGATAATGAGCAGCATTTCCAAGAGTTCTTGTAAAAGCTTTTAATCTCATTCCCAAATGTATTAAACAAACATGCTTACATCTTTCCAGGTTCAAGAAGACATTGCACAGACGTTGGATTCGCTATCCAGGTGTCTTAAGTGGGCGGACGGTTTTCTCTTGGTATATTCTATTACAGACTACAATAGCTACCGGTCTATTCGTCCACTCTACCAACACATTCGGAAGATTCGCCCTGATGCAAAAACTCCTGTTGTCATAGTTGGTAACAAAGGGGACTTGACTCATTCTCGACAGGTGGCGGTGAATGATGGCTTCCAGTTGGCCAATGAACTGGGCAGCGTGTTTCTAGAAGTTTCCACTAGTGATAATTACCAAGGGGTATGCGACGTGTTTCAATATCTTTGCAAGGAAGTCAGCAAAGCACACAGCTGTGGCAGCGGAGACAAACGGAGGTGCTCTGTCATTCCCCGCCCCAAATCACCAAACATGCAGGATCTCAAGAGACGTTTCAAACAGGCTCTGTCTTACAAAATCAAATAGCCAGCAGCCTACAGCTCCTACTGAACAGACTGTTTTATAAACTATATATTTCTAAGAAGATTTTATTTTTGTACTGGAGCGCTTTATCTATGAAAGTATACAACTTTCTTGCAATGTTTTTATATGAATGAATTCTCCTCCCAACCAAAAAAATGTCTTAATTGCAACAAAATAAAACTGGGAAAGGGATGGGCCCAAGTTGCCAATTTCTACATTTAACTTAGGATGCATGCAGTAGACATATTTCTACTCTGTCAGATTTCAGTAACAATCATGACATGTCCTAATTTTTAATATTTCATTGTTAACTGGGTGGTGGACTGGGGTGCCGGCATCCTCAGCACACTCAGAAACACACTGAAATCCCATTGATATGGCCATCCCTACTATCAGGCAAAGGGAGGCATATGCCTCATCTAGCAGAAGCTGCAGGGTACAGACTCTTTACCATTCCTTCTGATCCATCCAACCATTTTCTTCTGTTAGCGAACAGACCTGGATCCATCCACAGCCTGTTCTGTACCCTTTAAAGTAATCTGTAGAACCTCAGCGATGGAGAACCAAGAGTGTGTATCTACTGAAGTAATAGCAGTTTGGTAGCATTTTAACTGTCATGGCTGCATTCTATGGAATCCTAAGATTTGTAAGTTATGGGTGTCTTTGAACTTTAATTCTGTAGTTCTGTTTTCTCTCCAGCTTACAGATTCCAAGATTCTATAGGATAGATCCATGGCAGTTACAGTGGTGTCATTTTTAAAAATTCAGTGATGGAGATCTATCCCAAGTCTCATAAACAATGTCAAAATAAGATTCTACCCCCAATGGAATTGTTGTAGGGAGCCTCTTTTCCCTCAGGCAGAAAAAATATCTTGGTTGGCCCTTCCTATGGATTGATTTTCACTTAAAAGCAAATGATGCCCGTTCCTTCAATACCTGAATATGAGGAGAGAATTGCAACATGACCAATTCTGTAAAAAGATGGGAAACTGTATGAGTTTATATAATTGCAAAATAAAACTATTAGATACAATTGTAAAAATGTGTGGTTTTTTGTAAAATATCTATATATATAAAAGAGTGATGGCATCAGGGCAGTGGACAAAACAACAAAAGTACAGGCCCCGCAACCTCGAAATTTGACAACACAACCCATCATCCATGCCTCCAGGTTGATACAACAAAAAGAAAAGAAAAATAAAGTCCTAATTAGAGGGAGAGCAATAATTTTTTTTATCCAATTGCTGCCAGTTTAGAGGGCTAATCTCTGTCCACTTGGTTGCCTAGCAACCAGCCAAGGGACAGCCAGGCTTCAGTTAGGGGACAGGCAGATTTAGGCCTCACTTAGGCTTCTTCCACAGATTATCTGATTTTAACTGGATTATATGGCAGTGTAAACTCAAGGCCCTTCTACACAGCTATATAACCCATTTAGAATCTTACATTATCTGCTTTGCACTGGATTATCTTGACTCCACACTGCCATATAATCCACTTCAGTGTGCATTTTATACAGCTGTGAAGAAGGGGCCTCATATAATCCAGTTCTAAGCAGATAATTTAAGATTATCAATATACAGTAGAGTCTCACTTATCCAACGTAAACAGGCCGGCAGGATAAGTGAATATGTTGGATAATAAGAAGGGATTCAGGAAAAGCCGATTAAACATCAAATTAGGTAATCGTTTTACAAATTAAGCACCAAAACATCATATTATACAACAAATTTGACAGAAAAAGTAGTTCCATGCGCAGTAATGCTATGTAGTATTTACAGTAGAGTCTCACTTATCCAACACTCGCTTATCCAACGTTCTGGATTATCCAATGCATTTTGTAGTCAATGTTTTCAATATATTGTGATATTTTGGTGCTAAATTCATAAATACAGTAATTACTACATAGCATTACTGTGTATTGAACTACTTTTTCTGCCAAATTTGTTGTATAACATGATGTTTTGGTGCTTCATTTGTAAAATCATAACCTAATTTGATGTTTAATAGGCTTATCCTTAATGCCTCCTTATTATCCAACATATTCGCTTATCCAATATTCTGCCAGCCTGTTTATGTTGGATAAGTGAGACTCTACTGTACTGTATTTACAAATTTACCACTACAATATCACAATGAATTTAAAACACTGACTACAAAAACATTGATTATGAAAAGGCAGACTGCGTTGGATAATCCAGAACATTATATACGTGAATGTTGGATAAGTGAGATTCTACTTTAATATGAAATAATTACTGGGATAGAATAATGCAGAACAATATAATCTCTAAAACCAGGACAGTAAATAAACAGGGGAATTCCACACAGGAAACAATCAGGGCCAGCTAACACCTCCCAACAAAGTATTCCCATCATTAAAGTCTGGCAAATCCTGTTTTCTCAGGGCCACAGACAGTAGAAGCACATAAAATATTGCAAACAACACCACTCTGAAAACAAGGGAATTCCAGACAGGAAAGAATCAGGGCCAGCTAACACCTCCCGACAAAGTATTCCCATCTTCAAAGTCTGGAAAATCCTCTGTTTTCTCAGGGCCACAGACAGTAGAAACACATAAAATATCGCAAACAACACCACTCTGAAAACAAGGGAATTCCAGACAGGAAACAATCAGGGCCAGCTAACACCTCCCAACAAAAAATTCACTCAGGGAGGAAGCAGCCAGGCTTTAAAGCTGCAAGGCCATTACATCCTAATCATTTTTCCTAATTGCAGCATTCATACTTGCCTCCAACAGACAAAAAAAAACCAATCAGAAATATTGTATATTCACAACCTTTAGGAAATAATATCCCCTGATGGCACAGCGTGTTAAAGCGCTGAGCTGCTGAACTTCTGGACCGAAAGGCTGCAGGTTTGAATTGGGGGAGCGGAGAGCCCCCACTGTTAGCCCCAGCTTCTGCCAACCCAGAAGTTCAAAAACATGCAAATGTGAGTGCATCAATAGGTACTGCTCCGGCGGGAAGGTAACGCCGCTCCATGTAGTCATCCCACATGACCTTGGAGGAGTCTACGGACAACGCCGGCTCTTCGGCTTAGAAATGGAGATGAGCACCAACACTCTGAGTCAGACATGACTGGGCTTAATGTCTGGGGAAAACGTTTACCCTTTACCTTAACTACCACCAGTTCCTCAATACTTTATTTCCCATACCACCATATTTTGCCACAGCAACGCGTGGCCGGGCACAGCTAGTGTTTTATAACTTTGGTTTTAGCCTATCAGCACTTGTCTTAAGTACAGTCCATGATCTAAAGAACTACACAGATATAGCCTACAAGTTAAGGGGTGGGGATTTATACTTTGGTTTCAGAGCTAATGTGGTATAATGGTTTGAGTGTTGGACTACGAATCTGGAAACCAGGGTCCAAATTACTGCTCAGCCATGAAAATCCTAGAAGACCATGGGCAAGTCACACACTCTCAGCCCCAGAAAGCCCTGTGATAGGTTCATTTTAGGCTCGCCATACATTAGAAATGACATGAAGGCACAGAACAATTCCTGGAGTCCTAGTCCAATATTCAAACCACCAAAACATTTGTCTCTTCCCTGCTCCTATTGACAGAAGTTAACTTCTAGGGAGCTCTAGGGCCTCATCAGACGGGTTAAATTTAGCATCCTAGAACGCTTTTACCCTGTTTTGGGGATGGGGCCCTACACCAGTTATCACCCGACGTCATGTGACTTCCAGTGGAGACCCCGCCCCCAATCAGAGTAGAAGCATCGGAAATTCCCCCCACAACATGGGGGACAATACAGTAACTCCAATGGAGCTAGCACGGGTCCTCTGCAGAATAGCAATGCTTCCCAGTTTTGATGGGGAAAGAGTTTCCAATAGGGAGTTGAGGATCCACAGATATGCCTGGCTGCCACACTCTTTTAACTGTGATGTCAGGCGAAGTGGGATGCTTCTCCTGGCCTTTCTGATGAGGTCCCCAGAACACGTGCAGTTCATGCTACCCTAAGTGCCAGTCAGCTTGCATGCAGTTCAGCTACCCTAAGTGCCAGTCTACTGATTTAATAATCTGTTTTTCTTTTTTCAGGGTGCTTTGGGAATTATCTCCTTCAATTTCTACTTACAGAACTGTTTCTGTTTATGGAACTACACCGTGTGGTCTTTGCCATAATTTACACTTTCTTTCAGGTGCAGGAAAAATGCAGCCTGAGGACTGGTAGTTCTCAAGATTTGGGCCTCCAGGTAGTTTGAATTTAAGCTCCCAGAATACCTGATGCTTGGCCAAGCTGGCAGGTGTTTCTGAGTGTTAAAGTCCAAAATAGTTAAGGGGGTTACTTAAAGTGGTGGTTTGTGGATTGGTGCTATTCCATGAGCCATTGGCTGGTAGTCTGTGTAGTTTCCAGGAAGAAAAAAAAAGAAAGAAAGAAAGAAAGAAAGAAAGAAAGAAAGAAAGAAAGAAAGAAAGAAAGAAAGAAAGAAAGAAAGAAAGGAAGGAAGGAAGGAAGGAAGGAAGGAAGGAAGGAAGGAGGGAGGGAGGGAGGGAGGGAGGGAGGGAGGGAGGGAAGGAAGGAAGGAAGGAAGGAAGGAAGGAAGGAAGGAAGGAAGGAAGGAAGGAAGGAAGGAAGGAAGGAAGGAAGGAAGGAAGGAAGGAAGAAAGATTGATTTGTGGCCAATGGTCACAAATATAATACTGATCCCTGACACGTTAACAAATAACATTTGCTGATCCACATATAGCCTAAGAAGCACTGCTGTAGACCATATATAGATCCAACAACATTTTGTGCCCTTGTAGAATCTATGCTGTTTGGTGTAGTTGTTTGAACATTGCACTATGACTCTGTAGACCAGGGTAGAAATCCCTGCTTAGACAGGGAAACCCATCCGGTGAACTTGGGCAAGTAACACACTCTCAGCCTTCAAGGAAGACAAAAACAAACCTGGCCTAAGCAAAACATGCCAAGATAGGCTTACTTCAGGATTGTGGTACGTTGGAAATGACCTAAAGGCAGACAACAACAACAATCTATGTCATACTATACCTTTTTGTTTGCTGAATTATGTCTTTAAAAACCCTTAAAATAGTCTGATAGAGGAGTATAATAGTAGCATGTAGATTATTTTGTAAAAAGCAAACAAAGTAACAATAGTAACTACTTTTCTGGGGCCCACAAAGGATTACTGCAAGTAATGGATTTTAAGAAGTAACTTCCCAATATCTGAAAGCACTGTTGTTGCACATGCTCACTCTTGCCCTGATGTTTAGCTCTGAAATAGACTAAATTTAAGAATGATATCTCAGAAGTACATCTCTTGTGTTCAATGGGACTTATTCCTGACCAAATGTGTCAAGAGGCTTGTTTACACTGATGAAAAACGTTCTGCTTGGCACTGTATTTTTTCTTGTATGCATTGACCCTGCAGTGACACTGTTGATACCACACACATTACACATCATGGTGAGATCACCATAACTTCGCCTTGTTAGGTGGCAGTCCACATTTCCAGTCCTTTGCATTGCCTTCAGCTTCACAGCAGTGGATATTCAATTCCCTCCCACAATCATGCATGCAAATAAACGTACTATCTGTCAAGTGGATGTGCACTAATACTGACATAGTGATATGCAGAGGTGCACTAACTGATAAACTGATTTCTATACACAAACATGAAAAAATAAACTCAGGAAAGAACAACTTTGTGATGTGAATGCTCACCCCCCACCAACCAGTTACACTCAACAATAATTCCTATCCACATGACACAGCAAAGGAATGCCTCCTGAAAGGATGGCCACATGCCAAAAAGTCCATATTTTCTGTAAATCCCAAGGTAAAAGGCAAGGGTTTTTAAAAAACAGATTAAAGCCCAAAGAAACATGTTGAAAACAAATTGTTACAGATGTTGTGTGTCAGGATCAGAGACCGTACAAAATGATTATTTTTTCTATTATGTGTAGACAAGACCTTGGATGGAACTGTAGGATTTTCATCTATAGAATTCTAATGGAGTATTGTGGGAAGAATGCGTGATTTTGTGTATGGCAGAGGTTGGGGTGGGGTGGAGGGCATTGGCCAGCATACCATTATGACAGATGTGTCTGCTACTGAGCACAACAACAACAGCAACAGCAAGGGTGTCCCTCTGGGCAGCTAAACCTGGCAATTCTAACTGGATGGCCCCCCAAGAGGGTCTTCCTCCAGGGGCAAACCAAGAATGGGCAACTTGGAAGTCCCTGAACAGACTCAGAAGTGGAGTGGGCAGATCAAAAGACAACTTGGCAAGGTGGCACTACCTGGAGGAATCCTCCACCTTGTGTGACTGTGGAGCTGAACAAACAACTCCGCATATGTATGCTTGCCCACAATGCCCTGCCTCATGTACGGAGGAGGAGTTGTTTAAAGCTACAGACAATGCGGTTGCTGTTGCCCGCTTTTGGTCCAAAACTATTTAGTTGCTTGTGATTTCTTTTCTTTTTTATTTTATTTCCATTATTTGAAATGTATTTGTTGTACCAATGCTTTTGACACGAAATAAATGAATAAATACTGAGCACAATTCAAAGTGCTGGCATTAGCACTTTGAACAGTTCCAGCCCAGCTTGCCTGTCCTCCTGTGAACCAGGATGTATGTTAAGATCTTCTGGGGAGGCCCTGCTCTCAGTCCCACCTTCTTCGCAGGTATGGCTGGTGGGGCCGAGAAACAGGGCCTTCTCAGTGGTGGCCCCTCAACTGTGGGACTCCCTGCCTAGTGAAGTCACATCAGCCTCCTCCCTCCTGGCATTCAGGAAACAAGTAAAATCTTGGCTTTGGAACCAGGCATTCAGAGACTAGCTACAATGCAATAGACAGCTGTGAATTAATGTGACTGTAACTGGAATGACTAATGGACTTTGATTATGAATTATGTGGTTGTTTTAATTGCTGTTTTAAATTCTGTATTGATTGTATTGATATGTTATTGTTTTATGTTTAATGATCTAATGTTTAGTGTATTTATAATTTGTTATGTTTATGTTTTGATGTGGCATTGAATTGTGCCAAGTTGTAAGCCACTCTGAGTCCCCCTTGGGGTGAGATAGGGTGGGATAGAAATTTGATAAGTAAGTAAATAAATAAATAAACACTTTCCCATTCCAAACTACTATTTGTAAGCTGGTTTTCTTTAACATTTGAATGTGTGTGCATGTTCCAGGGATTCTTGTGGCTTTTGTTATTTGCATGGATGATGCCTTTTGTCCTCTCTAACCTTTGGTAGTTGAAGATTCATGAACCTTTCAGAAGCAATTTGAAAAATATAAACCTGGGGGTAGAAATGCTGATATGCAATCAAGCAGCTCTCAAAGTCCATTATGTGTTTTGTGTCTGAAATGCTGTGATCCAGAAGAATTCCCCCACTCTTCCTAGTTACTGAAATTGTGCTGTTATTACTGAAAATTGGTAGTGAAATAGAAGAAGTGAGAGATTTCTTCCTTTATAATAGAAGGCGATAGAAAGTCTGCCTTATGTTTGTGTCAACTTCTTGTCCTTTCTCAAGTCAGAATTGGCATATTTATTACTTATTTCACCTAGATTCAGAAGTTTCTTATTATGTTTGCGTGACAGACCTACACGCTGCAGTCGACACACTAACATGCTGCAACAGAGTTTGGAAAGCTCTGGTCTAAGCCATCATAACTGACAACAGACATAATATCTAAGGACTTTATCACACCATTCTGCTGTTCCACTTTAATCACATTGTCATAGATAAGGATACATGCTGGGTTGAAAATGTTTGATATTTCATCTTCCTGCAATAGCGCAATCCTGCTGCTTTGCCATTCCTTGGTCCTGCAGTCACACTTCTGCACATCCCCAAAAGCCCACCTTCCTGCATCACCACAATTTCTTAATTTTCTTAGTATTCTTTTAGCTTTTAGGGCAATTGTGCAAAAAATAAAAAATGTATACTTTAAAAGGAAAACAACCAGCTTGTGAATGATGAGAAGGAGGGGGAGAAGATTCTCATCCTGTGACATCACAGCACAGAAGCAAAGTTGCATTAAGGTAGGTGATGGGAATGTAGTGGGATTGGAAGCTATTAATGGGCTTTATCTGTTAATAGCTAGGGATGGGAGAATCACAGCAGGGAGAGGCAAACCAGTACCGGGATGCACACAATGTTGTGTGATAGGGACCACCAACAAAGGTGATAGACAGGGGCCGGGCTGTGGCGCAGGCTGGTAAGCAGCTGCTGCAATAAAACACTCTGACCATGAGGTCATGAGTTCGAGGCCAGCCCGTGGCGGGATGAGCACCCGTCAATTAAAAATAAAAAATAGCCCCTGCTTGTTGCTGACCTAGCAACCCGAAAGATAGTTGCATCTATCAAGTAGGAAAAGTGGGGAGGCAAGTTTAACTAATTTACAACGTTGGAATGAGGAAGTAAGGAAGTGCCATCAGAGTGGATGATGAAGCAGCTGCTCCCCCCTGTGGCCAGACTCGAACATCCCCTCAGGAGAAGGTTAAATTGCCTCTGCGTCTGTCTGTCTGTCTCTGTCTCGGTTCGATGTGTTTATGGGCATTGAATGTTTGCCCTATATGTATATAATGTGATCCACCCTGAGTCCCCTTCGGGGTGAGAAGGGCAGAATATAAATACTGTAAATAAATAAATAAATAGTCCAGCTGCAATTATGGTTTATCTGCCTCATGTGATAATCTCCTGAGACAAAATGTAGACCTGTGACTCTAACATTGTCATGCTTCTTTTTATGTCTGACATTTGACATCTTTGCCTGATGAAGAAGCGGGTGACGCTTGGAAAGCTTGCATGATTATATCATGCATTTTGGTTTGTCAATTAAGTATTGATCTTTTGTAGATTTTGGATTTTGGTGTACCTTATCATTTCTTTTTTTTACTTTCTTGCAGAAAGCGCTGAGAGTTGTGCTTTCACCTGGTCTTGTTGTCAAAACAGTTTTATAGAGTAGGATCAGTCTTATCATTACTCAGAGTTGGCATCAGCATCAGATTCTTCTTATTCCTCCAAGCTATTTCCTTCTCTTGGATGTCAAAACAGTGTGTGACATATGGCCTGTCCCCAACTGCCACAGTAATCTACTGCCCTAAGATAAATTTAGAGTCCACTATTAGCCAGGAAGCCTTTCTAGATGAAACAGAAGAGAGAAAACCATTTTGCCATTTGCCTCAGGAGGTCGAATGCATGTTGATTTATATGAGTATTAGCATGGATTAGTAGCTTTCACTTCACCAAGGCAAAAAGTTCATTCTGAGGTTGAATCTGAACCTTTTAAATGCTGCTGAACTCAACTCTCACAAAAGTCAAGCACTTTGGATAGTTCCTACAAAGTTTGGACTAAAACCCCAATTGGATTCACCATCCTGCTGACACGGGAGCTAACAAGCAGCACATGTGTGAAATCCATGTGAGCTACATTTGGCATATACAAACGTTCCACCAGATATCTTTAAATAGTGGATCCTAATCTTTTCCTATATTCGTCATCTTTAGAGAACAATACCTCTTCGGTTGACTTATACAGTTGCTGTGATTCAGTCTCACTAAGATGTGTGTAATGCTGTTTTGGAGGTAGCTCTTTAGGATGACACAGTGGTAACCATGACATGCGAAGAAAGAAAAGCTAACAGAAATACATTAAAAAAATATCCTTGCCTGTAGCCTTCTCATAATGGAGTAATTGCTCTAGCTAGTGATGCAAAAATAAGTATTAACAAAATTACTAGCCTTTTTTGTCAATGGGTAATGTTGTCTATCTGTAGTTTTTGTAGTATTTATATTCTCTTGCATGGTCACAGTGATCAAAAATATTTAGTATAGTTTGGGTATCCTTTATCCAAAATGCTTGGGACCAGAGGTACTTTAGATTTTGGATGTTTTTTGTTTTGGATTTTGCAATAGCTGTATTTGCATATTCAGACATAATGAGACATTTTGGAGATCAATCCTACTTGTACACACAATATTCAGCTATATTTCATATACATCTTACATACATATAGCCGACTTTATAGGCCATAGCCTACACTACTTTAAAATAGCTTTGTGCATGACACAAAGTTTGTATACATTGAACCATCAGGTATCAAAGTAGTTACTCTCTCAGACACCCATGTGGACAATTTTGGATTTTGGAGTATTTTGGATTTTGAAATTCCAGACAAGATACACTTAATTTGTAATAGCATTGAACATAGTGCCCATGCTGCAATGGACTTGTGAACGTGATAAAGTTTTGCTGGGCTTCAGTGAAATAATAATAATAACACTTTGTTTATCTTCAGCCTCCTCAATGCAGTCATGATAAACAAATGTTCCACTAAATATTTTTAAACAGTCCATCTGAATTTTTTCCCACATTCAGCACCTTTAGGGAAAAAATGTTTTGGTTGCATCCTTGTGCTTGTGCTCATCCTTAATGTTGGTCAGTGAGGTAGCCACACTATTCAAATGCATGATGAAATGGAAGGCATTCCATTTTCCCAGCTGAAATCCGCTGTCTCGTCACATTGAGCAATATTTGGATGTTCCAGACAGGAAGAGGATTTAGACAGAGGAGACGGTTTTTACAAAAGCATCATTCCTGCCAGATATTGATGGAAGTTCCATTTGTATTATTAACAAGAAAATGGATAGTTCCCCTTAACAGTTTCACCCTGCAGGAATTTCTTTCTGAAAGCTGTTATTCTTCTTTTCCACTCGCTTACACCTCCTTTGTTCCATGACTTGAGATCAGCCCTCTTTCTCTGTGTTCCCAATGAAACTAGAAAGCTGTTTCTGCCTCTATTGTCTTTTTTGCACCCATCAGAAACCAAGAAAATTGTACATTGAAAAGCCCTTCAGGGAAGACTGATTGTCCCTTAACCCAATTTCTCATTTAGGGGAGAGGGACATCATTTATTGTCACGCAGATTAAAAAATTGTTCATACCGTATTCAAGACAGGGTATGGTAGGGTTGGCTCTACCATTAGGCAATGTGAGAAAACTGCCTCAGATAGCAGATGGTGAAAACAGCTGACAGTTGTTCCTCCTGCGCCTTGTTGTTCCTCCTGAGCTACTAAAATATTGCCTTCTGTTGGAAACCAAAACAACATAGATGTCATGGTGTCTCCTGGTGTGATGAAAGCTGCTCTCTTATCCCTTAACAGACCAATTAATCTCTGGGTTGTTGTATGTCTTTCGGGCTGTGTGGCCATGTTCCAGAAGCATTCTCTCCTGACGTTTCGCCCACATCTATGGCAGGCATCCTCAGAGGTTGTGAGGTATGGAGAAAACTAAGCAAAGAGGTTAATATATATCTGTGGAAAGTCTAGGGTGAGAGAGGTCAGTGTGAATGTGTAGTTAATCACTTAAATTAGCATTGAAAAGCTTATCTGCTGTCTTCTTCCTGCCTCTGGGGCATCCTTTGTTTAGAGTCGTTAACTGCCCTTGGTTGATTCATGTCTGGAAACCCTCTGTTTTCAGAGTATTGCTTTTTATTTACTGTTCTGATTTTTGAGTTTTGTAATACTGGTAGCCAGATTTTGTTCATTTTCATGGTTTCTTCCTTTCTGTTGAAGTTGTCCACATGCTTGTGGATTTCAATGGCTTCTCTGTGTAGTCTGACATGATAGTTGTTAGAATGGTCCAGCATTTTTGTGTTCTCAAATAGTATTCTGTGTCCAGGCTGGTTCATCAAATGCTCTGCTATGGCTGATTTCTCTGGTTGAATTAGTCTGCAGTGCCTTTCATGTTCTTTGACTCTTGTTTGGGCGCTGCGTTTGGTGGTCCCTATGTAGACTTGTCCACAGCTGCATGGGATACGGTAGACTCCTGCAGAAGAGAGAGGATCCCTCTTGTCCTTCGCTGACCGTAGCATTTGTTGGATTTTCTTCGTGGGTTTGTAGATAGTTTGTAGGTTGTGCTTCTTCATCAGCTTCCCTATGCGGTCAGTAGTTCCCTTGATGTATGGTAAGTACACCTTTCCTCTGGGTGGATCTTTGTCTTGACTCTCATGGCTTGTTCTTGGCCTTGCAGCTCTTCTGATGTCTGTGGTGGAGTATCCATTGGCCTGTAGAGCCCAGTTTAGGTGGTTGAGTTCACCTTGAGTTCGCAAACCCAATCAACAATTGGGCCACACAGTTTACAGAAAACCTACACACACAGATAGATACCTTCATAAAAACTCCAACCATCACCCAAGTCAAAAAAGGAGCACAATCAAAGCCCTGACAGACCGTGCACAAAGAATCTGCGAACCTCACCTCCTCCAAGGTGAACTCAACCACCTAAACTGGGCTCTACAGGCCAATGGATACTCCACCACAGACATCAGAAGAGCTGCAAGGCCAAGAACAAGCCATGAGAGTCAAGACAAAGATCCACCCAGAGGAAAGGTGTACTTACCATACATCAAGGGAACTACTGACCGCATAGGGAAGCTGATGAAGAAGCACAACCTACAAACTATCTACAAACCCACGAAGAAAATCCAACAAATGCTACGGTCAGCGAAGGACAAGAGGGATCCTCTCTCTTCTGCAGGAGTCTACCGTATCCCATGCAGCTGTGGACAAGTCTACATAGGGACCACCAAACGCAGCGCCCAAACAAGAGTCAAAGAACATGAAAGGCACTGCAGACTAATTCAACCAGAGAAATCAGCCATAGCAGAGCATTTGATGAACCAGCCTGGACACAGAATACTATTTGAGAACACAAAAATGCTGGACCATTCTAACAACTATCATGTCAGACTACACAGAGAAGCCATTGAAATCCACAAGCATGTGGACAACTTCAACAGAAAGGAAGAAACTATGAAAATGAACAAAATCTGGCTACCAGTATTACAAAACTCAAAAATCAGAACAGTAAATAAAAAGCAATACTCTGAAAACAGAGGGTTTCCAGACATGAATCAACCAAGGGCAGTTAACGACTCTAAACAAAGGATGCCCCAGAGGCAGGAAGAAGACAGCAGATAAGCTTTTCAATGCTAATTTAAGTGATTAACTACACATTCACACTGACCTCTCTCACCCTAGACTTTCCACAGATATATATTAACCTCTTTGCTTAGTTTTCTCCATACCTCACAACCTCTGAGGATGCCTGCCATAGATGTGGGCGAAACGTCAGGAGAGAATGCTTCTGGAACATGGCCACACAGCCCGAAAGACATACAACAACCCTGTGATCCCGGCCATGAAAGCCTTCGACAACACAATTAATCTCTGTAAGCGGTAATAGGCCACAAGTGCCATTTTGTTTTTTGTTTTTTGTTTTTTACCTCTGGTAGATATAGGATGATGAAAAAGGTGATTGGTTATTTTGGGGCAGAGAAAAGCAGGGTATGATTTGGAAAATTTAATTCAAGATCCTTTGGAACAAGGGTTGAGGGGACCTCTTTTCAGGCTGCAGGCTGAATTGACTCCAAAAGCCTTTGGAAGCTACATTTCAGGACTTAAAATATTAACAAATGTCACTCTAAACTATCTTTCTATCAGCAACTAAAACTCGGGAGAGGCATTTCAAGATGTTCAAATGGTCAGAAAAAAGCATTCAAAAACCCAGGCAGCACTATATGATAACACAATGGGAAAATGAGGTTTTTCATCTTAGAAGTCAAAGAGGTCCAAATTAGGTCCCTGGACTAGAGGTTTTGTGAATAAAGGCAAATCTGTGCAGAGGTGCAGTTCTGTGGCATTCCAGAAGTGTGTCCTATCATTTGTTGTTATGTGAATTCTTCCACTGGCAAGGGATTGAACTAGATGATCCTTATTTATCATAGATCTTCTAAATCTATGATTCTGGGCTAAATATTTTACACAGCAACCAGAGCAGAGTCACTGGTTTTAGGAAAGATATAGACAAGTGAAGCAGGTTCAGAGAAGGGTAACAAGGATGATTGTTTTTTAATCATGTGAGAAGTGAATTGGGTCACTTTTGGTGTGAGTGAACTGGCAGTCTACAAAGATATTGCCCAGGGGATGCCTGGCTAGGAGGCTTCTCTCATATCCCCACATGGGAAGGTAGGGCTGACAGACGGGAGCTCACTCTATCTTGCGGATTCAAACTGCCAACCTTAGGGTCAGCAATTCAGCTGGCACAAGGGTTTAACCCATTGAGCCACCGTGGCCCCTTAGCAAGCATGATAGATACAGATAACAAAATGTTATGAGAAAATGTTGAACAGGTTCAGCATGTTCAGTGTGGTGAAGAGAAGACTCAGGCATAACATGACTGCACTCTTTAAATATCTCAAAGGCTACCACAGAGAAAAGAGTGCAGAATTGTTCTCTTCTGTCTCAAGGAGTAGGACCAGGTCTAATGGTGTGAAGTTACAAGAGCATAGATTTTGATGAAACATCAGAAGGGGCTTCTTGGGAGAAAGAGCTGCTCAACAATGGAACAATTACCTAGAGTGATGGTGAGGATCTCCTTTTCTGGACACATTCAAAAAGAGGTTGGAGCATTGCCTGCTGGAGATGTTGTAGTTGTTTTTGTTTTTTTTTTTGCATTAAGCATGGGATTGAGCAAGGGGCAACTTTATTATTCAGTTATTTGGATTGTCCATGTCGCTGATTCCAGCCTTGGTGCTTTGTAGTATTGCCCAGGATCCTGAGGCACACCTACCAAGGTACCCAGTGGCTTCAGCTTGTGTGTGTCCCAAAGGCTGACAAAGCGACTAGTTCATACTGTATGTATGAAGAAAATGATGATGCTGGAAGCAACATAATAACAACAGTGCTTATTGTAATCACAAACCATTCACTGAAAGAAACTGAGATCTCCAGCAATAGACCACAGCAAATTAAACAGTTCATATATAAAACAATAAAAACAGTAGGAGGGAAATTTACTTTGTCCTCATTTAAAAAATTGATTCAATCACATGAAATATCTTATCAGATAAGCCATGAAATGAGTGGAAAAATTACCTTCTCTACAGAACTGTGGACTTTATCATATGAAGCAGCAGTTGTACCATCGCAGATAGGAACAACATACTGGGATGATCCCCCCCGCTACCACATCTCTCTGTAGCCATGCAACTGTGACGATTCACTGAAAACCCATCAATAGCCCCAGGATAGCAGCTTCACATTATAAAATCCTTGATGGGTTTTTCTATCCCATCAAGGGGACAGCGTTATCCCATAGAAGTTGCAGAACAGCAACAGGTTGTATACTGTGTTGTGTGTTACGAGCCATCACCAAAGGTGATGATCCTACTTCAATGCCAGTTGCCACTTTCTTGTGATAGAGCCCTGTATAGGGCTCACAGAAGAGCAAGAGAAGAATGAAGGCATTTGGAGGATGTTGGGTGAGGGACTGCTATTGTTGTAGCCCAGCGTTCGCCACCCTTGGAAAGGCATTACTTTTTAGAGATAATAACCTTTTGGAAAACTAGAATCTCCATAGCCTTTTAGAGAATATTGGCATTCACAACCATTTGAAAATCATAACCTTTTGAAAAAGTATGATCTTCCAGAGAAGAGCCAAAAACTCGTTTGAGTAAAATCTTCTCTTCAGTGGTATATAACCATATGTATTTATGCAAGGCAATTTGGTTTTCAGTTGTTAGATTGATAACCTAGTTGTATCTGATCTATTAGGAATAGAGATTATGCCAATGCACAAAAACATCAGAGTTTCAGAAGTGTTCTTTTCAATGCCAAAAACATTTACTCTCCCATAACATATCTTGTTTCTATATCATGCTCTCAAGAGATAAAAATAAAGTAGACTTTGTTAAAAGTACCATATCTGGTTTATTCACAACCTTCATGTATTCAGCGTACAGTTAAATAACTTGTTGATCCAGTTACAGATAGATTTGAAGTGGTTTCTCTGTACAGATAACACAGAGAATCTTTATTATAATCAACAGTAACATGAGTTTGCTCTTAACAGTCCATAGTCTAAAACAGTGATTCCCAAAGTGGGTGCTACTCCCCCCTGGTGGGCACTGCAGTGATCCAGGGGGGCAGTGATGGCCACAGGTGCATTTGGGGGTGGTGAATAACTGTATTACCTTTCTATTCTGAGTTCAAAAAATAGTTTCATAATTTCAAACTTCAATGTTTCTAATTTACACCTTTCTTTACTATATTTTACAAAAAAGGTAGAAACATTAATACATATATTTTCCTGTTTAACTGCTATTAAATTTTTTAAAAAAATTAATTTCCAGGGGGTGCTGAGTAATATTTTTTCTGGAAATGGGGCGGTAGGCCAAATAAGTTTGGGAAACACTGGTCTAAAAGCATCTCTCTGTCTTCTAAAAATGGAGTCTGAGTTTTGAGTAGTCCCAGATCTGATCATGTGGTCTGCAGCCCCTCCCACAACCCCAAGAAACATAGAGCAAAGGGAAAGCTGTGCATACCAAAACATACATATACAATACAGTAAGCAAACAGAATCATATACAAGACAAATTACTAGTAGAGGATTGAAGAAGGTTGCTATTTCTAACAGTCACCTGAGTTGGTTGGTTCATTCTCCCTAATGAAAGAGCTTGCCTTGTGGGAATACAGGTTCCCATCCATGCGTATGCAAGTGTATATTTAAAAACATTAGAACAACCATTTTGGATTAGATTGACATTAGATCTATTACTAACATTAGATCTATTAGTAAACATGTCCTAAATGTTTGATTTATATATTTTAATTTCTATTTTTGTTATTTTTGAGTTGTTTGATAAGTACACTTGATGTTGCTCATTTTATTGTTTATGATGTGTTCAGTCTGTTATGTTTTCTAAACCGCGATAAATAGTAATTTTCACCATTCATGGAAAATGAGCCCCAGAGAAAACCGTCTTTGAAGCATAAAGGTATAACAGTGAGCAGTAAATCAGTCTTATATTTCTCTGGTAAATACTTGAATAGCACAGTATTTTGTATGACAGTGGGAGGCCAAAACAAGTTACATAATGTGAGATATGAAAAGGGGAGAAAATACTAAAAATCTGTCATTTGTGGTGTTTTATTTTGCAAAGCTATATCTTTATTGATTCTTCTGGAGCAAGGCAGAACATAATGATGACTGAATAGATGAAAACCTAAAGCAATAGGAAGTATACCACCATTTCCCGCAATTTAATAATTAGAATATGGCAAAAATGGGGTTTCTTTCACTTTCATTCTTAAAGATTGGACTAAAAGAGAGGATAAAAACACAGTGCTCCTTCCTAGAATTTCTTAGATTATTGCTTTTCTCTTTCTTCTTTCAAAATTGTCAGAACATTGTACTGAATCATTATCCTTTCAACAGGTCCATTCTGCAAAAATCTGAACAGGACAGAAATGAGGTCTATTGGAGAATATTAAGAAAAATATATAAGATTGTTGTAAATAAACAAACAAAAGTTGCAATAGGCAGAAGCAATAGGAAACGATTTGAAGCTATTTGAAATCATTTTTATTCTAACAGCTTAATTCATTCCTTCTACTGGCTTTGACATCTATATAGACTTCTACTAATTTCTGTTTGAACTCAGAAGCAGTAAACATGTGATCTTCCAGGTTTTGTTGGATGAGAGGTCTTTTCTGTCTTGCCTAGCTTGAAAAATTCACAAGGATGATGGGAGCCATAATCCAACTACCCCTGGAGAGCAACATCTCTCTTCCCGTAAAACACATATCTATACCTTTGACTAAGGACTTCATCAGACAAAGCTGGGGAAAACAGGAGAAAATTGAGAAAATCATCTTCTTTGTGTGCAGAATCATCTTTATTGTGTGGGATTCTGTCTTTAAAGAAGCTGGAGAATGTACTTATCCCCATCACACAGGATAGCGTCCTCTTGCCTCTGGCTTTCCCTATTCATAGATGAGACAGAAGGCACCATTCTTAAGGCAGACATCCCTTCTCCTTTCCTTCCCTTCTCAATCTCAATCGTGGAAGTCTAAAACCTACTAGGCACTAGAACTCACTGTTGTTGGTTTAAAAAAAGGAAAACAAAATTAAAAAGCTAACAGTAGCACAATTTCAAAAGTAAAAACTACTATGAAGGAAAAATGACAGGAAAAACAAATGGGTGATATCTTGAAATTGTGCTATTCCTAATGATTAAATTAATTTTTAAAAATTACCATGTCAGGTTCATGAAGTAGTATTTTTGGAGAGAAATGGAGCATTAATGCTTGGTAGGAGATTGGCCATAAGAGGGCCCATTATTCCACATCACTAAAGCGATTCAACATGGGAAAATTTAACAGATCCCATCCCATTTGTTTTCCCACAAATTCTCTCATTTCCACTAGAATCATGACCTTAGAAGACAATTTCTCACAGGCTCCAGTTCCCTCCCATTTCCCTACACTTCAGAGACAATTCACAGATGAAGCAGCATGGTCAAGAAGTGAAAGTGAAGTCCCTTGTGTCATATGATGGAATCCGTGCCGCTTCATCTATGAACTGGTATGGACTGGTCCATGAGGTCACAAAGAGTCGGAAGCGACTGAATGAATAAACAACAACAACAACAACAACAACAACAACAACAAGACCAGTGGTTCTCAACCTGTGGGTCCCCAGGTGTTTTGCCTACAACTCCAGAAACCCCAGCCAGTTTACCAGCTGTTAGGATTTCTGGGAGTTGAAGGCCAAAACATCTGGGGATCCACAGGTTGAGAACCACTGGTCTAGACAGTTGGATCCGGTCCAGGCAAATACCACTGTCATCACCTTTCCCTGCATTGATCAGCATAGGAGACAGAGATGGCTTATCCCCATGTCATTGTCACTGCTCCTCACCAACACAGAGCTCACTGCAGACTCCTGGCTATTGTGGTCACATTTGCTGATGTCAGAACAGGGCACCTGTGCGACCAGCCGGAAGCAGGGCAATTGACCCAGCAGATACATGCCAGAGTAGCCACTTTGTTTGCTCATGCCTGCATCTAGTTAGAAAAGATGTTTCTTAAGCGTCGGGGGGGGGGGGGGGGTGGAGAGAGAGAGAGAGAAGATGGCCTGAGATCGTCTTCTGAGCTCAGGACTCACGATGAAATTGGAGAAAATGGGGGAAAACATATGGGGTCTCTCAAATTTGCCCATGTTTAATCACTTCAGTGTTGTGGAATAATATGCGGTCCTGTGGATGGTCTCCTACCAAGCATTGACATTTCTCTTCCAAAATCCTGCTTCATGAGCCTGGCATGGTAATTTGTTTTAATTAATTTGAAAATATCACCACTTCATTTTTCCTGTCATTTATCCTCCATAGTATCCTTGCCTTTTGAAGTTTCAGTACTGCTAGTTTTTTAACTATCAGACTTCTGTGATGGAGAGTACTGAGGTTGGCAGGAAAACCCAGTATCCCCAAAGTGGGGTTTAGTTAAGATCAGTGCCTTGAGTCGACTCCAGAGTAGCAGGACTGGAGGGGAAAGCCCAGTATCCCCAGAGTTTTTTTTCCCCAAGGTTTACTTTTGGAAAAGAATGGAGGAGGTGGGAACTGCACTTGCATGTGTGATAAATCTGAAAATGGATGACTTCGGGAGAAAAGGCAAGAAAGAACAATGTGTGATGGGATCTGAGAAGCAATATGATTCGCTTTCTAAAGCAACAGGACATAAAACCATAGTAATATGATGCTCCCTGCCCAAGTAGAATAACGTCCTTAGTGCAATTCCTAAAATCTAGGTAAAACCTGTGGTGCAACTATAATGTAGAATTAATGCAATTTGACATCACTTTAACTGCCATGGTTCAATGCTATGGTATCATGGATGTTGTACCAGTAGTTTTACAAGATCTTTAGCCTTCTCTGCCCACGAACGGCTGATGCCTCACCAAACTACAAGTCCCATGATTTATTAGCATTGGGATATGGCAGTTAAAGTACTGCCAAACTGTATTAATTCTACAGTGTAGATGCACCTCTGGCCAAACTGAGAGTATGGCAACCCTAGTGATCATGATCAGTAGTGGATTGAGCCCCTGTAAGAGCTCGAATATCCTTAGAGAAATCTCTTGAATCTGTTCTTAAAGTTTGCCAAAGTGTGCTTCTTCTATGTTCCTCTTAGGGGAGAAGAGTCCTTATAAGGAAGCTATTATGCTGAGAGATCTTTCCCAAGCTGAATGTTTAACATGGATGGCTGTTTATCACAGCTTTTACAGATGCATCACTTACGCAAACCCATGAGTCACTGTCCGTACAGTGTATGATATTGCTGGCATGGTGAATGCATTTTATGTATGACAATTAGGTCAGTAGTGTATCTGTACTGCATTTGATCACAAAGCTATAAACAATATTCCACCCCTAAAAACAATTACAGTGAAACAGAATTCTGGAAAAGGAACAGGGAAATAAGCTCTGCAGGCTAAAAGCTGAAGCTGTTTAATGTGATTTCTATTGCTACTTTTTTTCCTATGCAGAGTGATAAATTATATCTTGGCTCAGGACAGGGAAGTGTCATTTAGGTAAACTGGTGACCTTCAAATCCATGTGATGTCAGTCTGGCTTACAATAAGTCTGGGAAGAATCTCTATGAAATCTAGGACTTCACCTTTGTCACACATCACAGAGGTGATGTGTATAACAGAAGAATAAACATGCATTTCCCAGTATAGGATTCCGTTTATGTTAGGTCAAATGAGATGTCATTGGTTTAATCCTTGTAGAGATGTTTAACTGCCTGCTTTGTGAATGAAGACTGTAACACTGACTTTCCACCTCATCAGATGGGTAGTTTTCCCTATCTCTGTGTGCTGCTGGAGTCCATCGAATGCCACAGGGCTATTTCCGGTGGGGCTCCATTGGGCTGTGTTCTTGCAGCCCTGAGGAGTCAGATGTTTACCTATTTCCTAATTGAAGAAGCTGGGGATGGCACAGAAACAATAAGGGGATGAAGCTGGGCACAGCCCAATGGTTTCCCATGCTGTCACCAAGCTTCTCAACCTTCATGTGATGAGGTCCTTTGAGTCTTCATGGTGCTTTCTCTGGGTAAAAAACAGAACAGAAAGCTTTCTGTAGTCAGAGGAATAAATGAAAATAATAACAAATATAGAGAACACACATCTCAAAGGTCATTTGGAACCTTCAGCTTAAGTGGAAATCTAGACATGAATTTAATAATAGAGTATGTTGAACTGACTGCTACTGATTAGTTCCAACCAGACACAATAAAATTAGGGACTTCTAGGGGTCTTGGGAGTCACAATTCTTTCACCCCTGAAGTAGAATAGACTTGAAGGTTGCTGGTTCAAATCTGTGAGATGGGGTGAGCTCCCATCTGTCAGCTCTAGCTTGTGGGGACAAGAGAGAAGCTTCCCAAAAGGATGGTAACACATCTGGGCATCCATTGGGCAATGTCTCTGTGGTTCTTAACCTGTGGGTCCCCAGGTGTTTTGGCCTACAACTCTCAGAAATCCCAGTCAGTTTACTAGCTGTTAGGATTTCTGGAAGGCCAAAACATCTGGGGTCCTACTACTTGAGAACTTCTACTGTAGATGGCCAATTCTCTCACTCCAGAAGCGACTTGCAGTATGTTCTCAAGTAGCTTGTGACACAATAGAAAAGTATGGAATTACTTGTTGAATATGTGAATCAACATCTAGATCCCACTGACTGAATGGGTCTACTCAAGATTAAAAAGAGAATATCCCAGGAATCACCTGCCCTCTTATATAGAGGACAAAGCATATAAATCCCATAATCCGCTCTCCATTGTGGATGGTATCCATGGTAGATGAAGGATCACCATCACTTTCCTAATGGCATGCACAGGGATATGCCCCCCACTCCAATACAGTAGAGTCTCACATCCAACACTCGCTTATCCAACCTTCTGGATTATCCAATGCATTTTTGTAGTCAATGTTTTCAAAATATCGTGAAATTTTGGTGCTAAATTCGTAAATACAGTAATTACTACATAGCATTACTGCGTATTGAACTACTTTTTCTGTCAAATTTGTTGTATAACATGATGTTTTGGTGCTTAATTTGTAAAATCATAACCTAATTTGATGTGTAATAGGCTTTTCCTTAATCCCTCCTTATTATCCAACATATTTGCTTATCCAACGTTCTGCCGGCCCGTTTATGTTGGATAAGTGAGACTCTACTGTATAACTGAAAGTAGTTTTGCCTTTTAAAGGCCTTTCCCTTACACATGTGTGTGTGTCTGATCAGAATAGACCAGATGTCTAGGTAGATTTAACTAATTGCTGGCAGATGAAAGTCAGCAGCTACTGATCTATCTGTCTACTCTATCCTAGAGTTTGCCAGTGATGAGTTAAGTCTGAAGAAATCCAGAAGAGAACAAGAAAGGCTAAGGATTAATGAAATAAATGTTTTTTAAAAAACTGCGAGACTCTTTTGCGCTTACCTATATTTCCAGGTATGTGTAGTGGGGTGGATATGAGAGAGAAACTCCAGAACAGGGCTAGAAAAGGAGGGAAACAGTGAACAAAGGTTTTGGCTTTCTGGTCAAGGCCCAGTTCAAGGAAAGGGTCATAATTTGGCAGTGGGGGTTCTTTCTATAGAAAAGAAAAGAATTTAAAAGTTTCTTAATTCTGTTGACAAATGAATGAAAATAAAATTGAAATTCTCCTTCTCCTTCTCCCAATCACTGGAAGTGTGCTGACATCTCCGCATCCACTGACCACCCTCTGATCATCCAAAATCTTCATAAAAGCACAATTTTACTTCTGCACTGGAAATCATAACACAACAGTAGCAGAAAAAGAGGACATTAACAGATTTTTGTGTTACTAAAAAGAAACACTTTCCAAACAGTCTCCCATAGGAGAACAATAGAAGAGGGACAATGTCATCTGATAAGCCTCAAAACAAGGAACTATTATCCTGCTGTAATTTCAGTCTACCTGCCTTGAATGATAAAGCCCTTTCTGTTAATAAAAAGAAGCACTTTCCGAATTGTCTCCCATAGGATAACAACAGAAGAGGGATGACATCATCTGATAAGTCCCAACTGAAGGTACTATTATCCTGCTGTCATTGTGGTTTATCTGCCTTGTGGGATAAGGTCCTTGGTTTCCGCTCTACATTTCCTAAAATAGTATTTAAACTAATTGCAGAATTAAAACCATTGATTCAAAAGCAAAATGTAAAATTAATATAGTGCTTTAAGAAGGGCTGTTTTATTGAGACCTTTCACACTACACAGTTATAGTACTATGATTCCACTTTAACAACAACCATAGTTTAATTCCATGGGATTCTGTGGCCTGCAGTTTGGGGGAACGTATTGAGAATTAAGAGCCCCACTGGCGAAGTGTGTTAAAGCACCGAGCTGCTGAACTTGCAGACCGAAAGGTCGCAGGTTCAAATCCCGGGAGCAGAATGAGTGTCCGCTATTAGCTCCAGCTTCTGCCAACCTAGCAGTTCGAAAACATGCCAATATGAGTAGATCAATAGGTACCTCACCAGCGGGAAGGTAACGGCGCCCCATGCAGTCATGTCAGCCACATGACCTTGGAGGTGTCTACGGACAACGCTGGCTCTTCGGCTTAGAAATGGAGATGAGCACCAACCCCCAGAGTCAGACATGACTGGACTTAACATCAGGGGAAACCTTTACCTTTACCTATTGAGAATCCCAGAGAGCTCTAGTGCTTCACCAAACTACAAATCCCAAGATTCAATAGGATCTTGTCATGACTATTACACTTTAATTCTGCAGTGTGAAAAGGTCCTGAGTCCCTGGTAATGCGCAACAGGTTAAAACACAGCTGCTAAACTTGTCAACTGGAAGGTTGACAGTTCGAATCCGCAGGATGGGGTGAGCTCCAGGTGTAGCCCCAGCTTCTGTCAACCTGGCAATTTGAAAACATGCTAATGTGAGTAGATCAATAGGTACCACATCAGTGGGAAGGTAAAATGGTGCTCCATGCAGTCATGCTGGCCACATGACCTAGGAGGTGTCTACAGACAATGCAGGCTCTTCGGCTTAGAAATGGAGATAAGCACCACCCCTAGTGCTGGAGATGAGCACCACACCCCAGAGCTGGAAGGAAAAGCCTTTACCTTTACCTGTGTTTCATTGTTTCTAGGCACTGAATGTCTGCCTGTGTGTTTGTGTATGCTGGAATCCGCCCCGAGTCCCCTCAGGGATATAGGGCGGAATACAAATAAATTATGATTACAATTATTATTCAGGTTAGACCTGTTCTCTTTAATGATTAGTTTTAATTTCTCCTTAGCCAGAATATCAGCACATAGATCTAAAAAAGTGAAGCTACTGTTACTTCGGTCCACATGTGCAATATGGCAATCACAATGCTGACCAATGCTACATTTATTTATTTAATTTATATACTGCTCTTCTCCCCCAGGGGGGCCCATTTACCATTGGGTAAGACTGGTTCTGGTAGAAGATTTTCCCTAATAAGAAAGGGCAACAATTGTCAAAGATGGGAAGAGGCACTTGTAGGATTTTCAGCTTCATCATCATCATCATCATCATCATCATCATCATCATCATTTAATTACTTATTAATCGCCCTCCATCCACGATGCTCTAGGCGATTCACAAGATAAAATTGTAAAGGATAAAAATACATACATACAGATATTGATAAAATTAACATAGATTAAAAGCTCTAGTAAAGAGCCAGGTCTTGAGTGCTAGGGTAAAAGGCCCTAACTCATGCATGGCTCTCATAAGGCATTCCATAAGGCAGGGGCAGAAATAAAAAAAGCCCTGCGTCTGGTCCTTTCCAAGTGCACTTCTCTAGGACCCGGTATGTAAAGTTGGGATGGTCGTTGCGACCTCCGATGATGGGAGAAGGAGAGACGGTCCCTAAGGTACAATGGGCCCTGGCCGTAAAGAATTTTAAAGGTCAGAACTAGCATCTTATATAGACCATGGTAATCAGTTGGAAGCCAATGCAGATGCTGCAGCACTGGTGTTATGTGGCATTTCATGGGTGTTCTTGTGAGTAGCCTGGCTGCCGCATTCTGAACAATACGGAGCTTTCTGGTCGTAGACATCGGAAGACCACATACAGGGCGTTGCAATAGTCCAGCCTAGACGTGACCGTGGCATGGATGACTGTTGCCAGAGCCTCATCAGATAGATAGGGTGCCAGTTGCCTCACTTGTCGTAGATGGAAAAAGGCCTGTTTGCTGGCAGCAGCGACCTGAGCTCTTAACGGTAGGCGAAGAAGATAGGGCAGCATCATCGAAGGTGGGTAGCAAATGGGTCAGACCAGTCGAGCGGCCATGCCAAAGAATCTCAGTCTTCGCCGGGTTCACCTTCAGTCTACTAGCACGTAGCCAGTTCGACAGAGCCTCCAGACATAAGGTGAAATTGTCTGGTATTGACGTTGCTCCAGGCTCCAAGCGCAGAAGGAGTTGGGTGTCATCCGCATATTGATAGCAATCTAGGCCAAAACTCCGAGCCAAACTAGCAAGGGATCTAACGTAAGGGGTCTTCATATGGCAAAACAATTTGTGTACCATAAGGGGGGGGGGGGCACATCTAGTGCTTTGCTTCAGGCAGCAGAATATTTTGGGTTGGCCTCAATATCAACCTACTTTACAGAGTTGCTGTTACATTTACCAGGATGGTGGTGTGCTTCATACGTGACACTGAAATGTGTTCTATAGATGCCAGTGCTATTTAAAAGACAGAAGAAAAAAGTGATCAATTTTATGTATGAACATAATAATCTAAATGTTCTGCAGCAACCGGTAGTTTCAAAGCACAGTATAACACACACACACACACACACAGATCCTCTCTGAGACTGCCTCTAATGTAATGAATAGGGAGGGAAACAAACAGGAAATTTGTGAGCTTATTACCAACCACAGGAAGGAAAATTAGAAACTGGCTTTCACTACTAAATGTCCTTGTGACATTCTTGAGTCTCAGCTGTCGTTTTTTCCTTCTGGAAAAAAATGAAGCAATATTTGCAACAAGAATTGAGCACATATTTCTGTGGAAGCACTTACTTTTCTTCACACACACACACACACACACACACACCTATTAGACGCTCAGGAAGCACAACAATCTTTCATAAAATGTGAGATATCTTAGTTCTCACCCAAGACCCAGATTTGATAAAATACCTGACATACTTGCTGAAATTGAGCTGTGGTTTAAGGCCAAACCAGAGGTAACATTCATCACATCATTTGTGTGAATATCTGAGAAAAATTGAGACTCTGTTGTGAGCAGCAGAAAAATGTATCTTTTTGCTTCAAATGTAAGCTGGTATTCTACATCACAACTTAGTTAAGTATACTTAATTAAGCAGATGTAATTGGGGATGGTAGCTCTACTCCAACATCCTTTACCATTGGCTAAGCTGGCAAGGGCTCCTGAAACTGAAGAACATTTGGAGGACTGCATCATTCCTGTTCTGCCCCCATGCTATCATAACTACTTGGAAGGTGAACTGGTTGCGCAGGGAACAAATCGGAGACTATATAGTTGAATCAAACAAGCATTTATTAACTGACAAGAATTTTAGACTTTCTGTCCTTCTGAGTATCACTACAAAGTCTTTATGAGGAGAGGTAAAGTTTTTGAAAGATAGACACAGCTCTGGCAGAACTGAGGCTCTTGAATCTTTATTTCTTCTTATTGCCTCTTTCTTGTATGGTCTCAATAGTTAACTCTGACTGGACTTAAATACAGATCCGACTGTAGACCCTCCGGCCCTCCTTTCTCCTCACATTTTAGTCATGAAAAGGCTGACACTTCCAACAACCAGAAGTGCCTTGCCTGAGGCTCAGCCCATGAGGGGATTCTTAAAGGGGCAGGGTGACTGAGGCTTCAAATGCAAAGCGGCTGTCTAGACTGACCTCCCAGAAACTGTACATAAAATATTAAAAAGGGCTTTACTAGGGGTAAACAGTAAGGGTCTTCATGGGACACAAAAATTCCCATCATTGATCTAGAGAGTAGCGCACAAGTAGTGTGGTGGATTTAGAAACCTTGACCAATAGGAAGGGATGCCTTAAGGAATTACAATTGCTACCTCAACATCTACTATTGGAGATATGAGTCTCACTGTACACAGGGCCAGCCCAAGGTAATTTTCAAGTGTAAGCGAAGAGAATTTTGGCACATCCCCCCCCCTCAAACCAACCACTGAAAA
Source organism: Anolis carolinensis (assembly GCF_035594765.1). Lineage (NCBI taxonomy): Eukaryota > Metazoa > Chordata > Lepidosauria > Squamata > Anolidae > Anolis > Anolis carolinensis. The sequence goes on from NC_085843.1 coordinate 30,950,625, forward strand.
ATAAAAGTGTTGGATAAGCGAAAATGTTGGATAATAAGGAGGGATTAAGGAAAAGCCTAAATAAAGAACAACACTCTGAAAACAGGGGAAATCCAGACAGGAAACAATCAGGGCCAGCTAACACTTCCCAATCAAGGATGCCCCCAGGGAGGAAGCAGCCAGGCTTTGAATCTGCAAGGCCATTAAATGCTAATCAAGCTGGCCAATTGCAACATTCACACTAGCCTCAAACAGACAAGAGCTTTTTCTCCCACCCTGGACTTTCCACAGATATATACACCCCACTTGCCTAGCTTCCAACAGACCTCAGAACCTCTGAGGATGCCTGCCATAGATTTGGGTAAACGTCAGGAGACAGCCCTTAGACGCAGGCCAGGATCACTTCCCTGTCCTTAAAGGGGTAGCAGGGTAGCCTGGTTGGAGGCCAGGCCAGGCCACGGAGGAAGGAAGGCCATGCCTGGGCAGAGGTGCCTCAATGGTTGCTGAAGGCGCCATCCTCCAGCCTTAACTGCGCCCCATAGAGGATGGCGCCTTCAGCAACTGCCTAATTTGCCTTGCGGTTGAACCGCCCCTGACTGTACATAATAGGAGAATTTGCAAATCTCCTGATGCATGGAGATTCCACACGCATATATCCACATGGCTAAACAAGCGGATTAGAGTTTCTGCTTTGGGAAATTGAGTTTATGTATTGAGAGTGGACAGATGAAATGGTAGCTTTGATCTCTGGGACTTCAATTTAAAGAAACTTTTTCTCTGCCACAATCCTTGAAGAATATGGCCAAGCAAAAAAGATGGTGTAGGAGTAGATGAATAGGGAACTATCAACATATAATAATAATAATAATAATAATAATAATAATAATAATAATAATAATAATAATATATTTCTTACCCACCTCTCCTCATGGCTTGAGGCAGGTTACAGGATAATTAAAACACATAAATGTAAAAGTATGGTACTACAAATCCACATATTAAAATGTATTTCTATAGAAGCTACATATTAAAGCATATTTCTATAAAATACATATTAAAATACACAAAAAAGAGATTAAACACAAGGCACCCACCCCAGTTCTTTACCAATGACCACAATCCACCACTGGCTATATTAGGATGTTGAATGACCCTCAAGATTGTTTTTGATGTCCACATATAGACTTCTGGTTGACTTCCTCCTTCCAGAAAAGGAGGAGATTTTTAAAAAGTAAAAGATGGGGGTGTAGCATAGGTATGGCTATCTAAAGTTTGCATGGAGGGATACATGCCTGCCCAGCCCATGCCAGTTCCCCAGCCCTGGACTAGATGGACTGGTCATCTTTTGATTCAGTAGCCTGAATCCTATTGAAAATGTTTTTAATATAGTAGGATTCTCTAATAAATTACTGGATGATGAGCCAACATGTAGGTAGATCTCATTCATTCAATGGGTCTGGTCTAGTTTAGACTAATAGCAGGATTTAAGACAGTTCATAGAAAGGATGGTAAGAGTAGAGCCTCACCAATTGCTCTTAAAGCATTGAAAAGTCACCCAGCAGAACTCAGTGGACTGCATTACCAGGCATCCCCAGTGAGCCTGGCCTATGGAATGGGATCCTGGCAACATATGCAAAGCTGCATGAGTTCGGGAGATTCAGATGGGATGTGTTGACTTAAACCAGGGCTGAATTGAGACTTCCAAAGCTTAAAGGCAGCCATCTAGAATTTCAGGAACAAATTACGGAAGTTAGGGGAGAAATAGAGAAATGTGCCATCTGTGCTCAGCAGTATTCTAAGCACTAAGGACAACCCTCATGCTGTACACATTACAGCAATCAGTCTGAAAGTTGGGTAGCCAAAATAACATGAATGACTCCTTTGCTTTCTAGGAAGGAGTACCACTGGAAAATTGTAATTATGTGTTTCAGCACCCAGTGCTATGATAAAAATGAAATGTGTACTCTTTGTCCTGTGAAGGGAGCCGAGCCAATGTAGCCGGGGAGGAGAGAACAGGTTGGAGAATATAGTGTGGTTCCCACTGCTGGCTACAAAAATATTCTAAGAGTTACAGTCAAATTTATTTTTCCAAACTCTACTAAAATGTACAAAACACAGAAGCATTCAAACCACTATAAAATACGAAAAAACTTGGAAGTAATTCTAAAAAGCTAGTCAGACGCTATCTAACATACATGTGGTAGTCTCATCTCTCCAGGAATCCTGTCTACAAATTGAACTCTGTTAACACAGATTGAAACGGAACCATTATCACCGGACAAATGGGGACCAACTGGAGTGAGACTGAACAATTTTATCTGCAAATTGCCAAGCAAGTTGTTTACAGCAGGATGTCAAGTGGCCTAGATTTTCATCTCTTGGGCTCATGTGTAAAAGAACCCTGACAACTCAATACAGCTTTGTTGGCCACCTCTTTGCAAGCTCATAAATGTGTTTTTGCTGTCTGCATTGCTCTGCATTGCTAGATATTTTTTTAATAACATCTAGTCTGTTCAATTCGTCCTGGTTTCAGTTTTCTACCAGCATCAAACTAGTCACAGTCCCCACTGGACCGTCACCTCACCCTCCATGTCACCACCTTGTCAGCTCCATTTGAGCACCTGGCTGCCCCTGTCATGTCTGTGATGATATAATAGTAGTAGTAGAAATAATAATAATAATAATAATAATAATAATAATAACAACAACAACAACAACAACAACAACTTTATTTACAATCCGCCCTATCTCCCTGAGGGGATTTATATTGAGTGTACTGATATCATATTGGGGTGTACTATAACCAGCAAAGAGTTGGTAGGTCTTACCCTCCCTCTTGCTGGTTGTATAGACACCCTGTTCTGACATCACAGGTACAAATGAGGCAGCCAGGAGTTTGGATGGAGCTCCATGACCAGCTAGGAGTTGTTATGACACAGAGATCAACAATCCTTTTCCTCTACGCTGATGAACATACGGGAAGGGTGATTGCATTGTGTCCATCTGAACAGAGGATCAAACCAAATCAGACATCTAGCTGGCCAGACTGCTGCAAGGACTCTGGAATTTCTAGCAAATTCTAGAATATTTCATGACTTTTCCTTAAGTGAAGCAAAGTCAGATGAAGGTAAAAAAAAAAAAAAGCCAGGATACTCGATGTCGTGGGGAGCGTCAGTGCTGGATTCATGTAGATGCACCCTCAATTCCAACAAGTAGTTATAAATAATAATAATAATAATAATAATAATAATAATAGCAACAACTTTATTTTTATATCCCGCCTCCATCTGCTCGAAGAGAACTTGGGGTGGCTTACATGGAAACAAGCCCGATCCAAGAGAGATTAAAACTAAACATAAAAACATATCACAATAAAATCAAACAACATTACAATAAGACAATAACATAAAAACATCATCAGCAACCAATAGTCTGAACAGTAATCAGCACTGAAATTCAGGGAGGAAGGAACCTGGGCTGGTGGACAAAAATGCAAAGGCCAATGAGCAATGCCATTTTAAAATGCTAAACCTATAAGACGAAGGACAAGGATAAAGTGCGGGGACTGATGGTAGTTATAGTTGGGGGCCGAATATCCTGTGAACTGCTTAATCGAAATCACAACGGAACATCCACATTTTTAGATCTTTACGGACAGGGTGGGTGCCAGTCTAATCTCCCTGGGGAGAGAGTTCCAGATCTGGTGAGCCACCACAGAGAAGGCCCTTTCCCTTGTCCCCACCAAACATGCTTGAGACAGCAGTGGAAGCGAGAAAAGGGCCTTCCCTACAGATCTTAGAGCCTGCATGGGTTCATAGGGGAAGATGGGATCGCAAAGATAGGCAGGTCTCGAACTGTTTAGGGCTTTGTAGATAATAACCTTCACCTTGAACTGGGACCATAAAACTTATTGGCAGCCAGTGGAGCAAATGACAACAGAACTCAGGATATTCCCTCCACTTTCAGATCATGACCACCCTATACAGCACAGAAAACAAGGCCCAAAATGTGGCCAAGCAACACTTGACCCAAAAGTAATTTTCCCAAGTGTGGGAAAGGCAGAATATAAATGAAACAAAGCATGGAAAAGTTTGTTGGGTTCATCTCCTTTGTTTAAATCATCACCACTGTTTTCTGTGAAGAGAGTTGGGCGTTCATTAATGAGAGATGAATTTTTATTAATGAGTCCTGCTCAGGCTGTAGAACACTTTGTTACAAATGCTAGGAATGTACTCCAACAAAACGTAGCCGTCTCAGGCACGCTGTGATGTGGCTCCGTGAGAGCCAAACCTAGCATTCCGCAGGAGTGCCATTCATCCTTTGCTTCTGTGCTGGGCTCATAATCAAGAACTGTGGTGAAATTAATTATCACTACTGATTGAAAGAACAGAAGTGGCATTTGTTTGAACTTTCATTCTTGGAACACTCTGCTGGAGAGTTTCCATCTTCTTTGAAAAACAGCAATGAAGAATTAAGTAAAATAAATTACTTAAATGTAGTAGATCTCCTCTTTCCCACTGCTCCTTCCAAATGTGGCTTGTATTATAGCCACTGCAGTACTTATATTGATTTTGGGATTAATATGCTTGCCATATATACTTGTATATAAGTCATGTATAAGTTAAGGTCTGGAGGCCTTATGTTAATTATGAATTTTGATAGGGGCCATAGATAAGCCAAGGGTTATTTTGTGCAAAGGAGAAAGCGCCAGCATTGCCTTAGGGGCCAGCCAACCCTGGCCACCACCACTGCTATTTTCCTACCTAGCCATTCAAAAAAGGCAAAAGTGGCAGTGCAGCAGAAAGAGTAGAGAGGGTCAGTGTTTCTCTGAGGAAAAGCTAAGATCTTTCTCCAGTTTCTACTCAGAGAAGTAAAAGGTTCCCTCTTTGATAAGACATAAGATATAGTACTTACATTGACCCATAGATAAGTCGACCCTGCTTTTAAGGGTTGAATTTTTTTACTAAGATTTCTAGACTTATACATGAGTTGATATAGTATTTGGATGCTTGTAGGGTGCCTGTGTCCATACGTCCAAGCATGTATGAATATATTATAAAGAAAAAGTATTTTCATTAAGTTGGGTTGGATCTCGATTCAGTGATTCAGAAAATAGTCCGCTGCACATACGGTTTTGGAAGCTGCTATATTTGAATTGGAGGGATGAATGCTTTCCCCAAATTATTGGAATTCCTTTCATAGAATTAAATGAGTACAATCTTTTGCACCGTGAACTCAGTTTGTACTAATTGAAGTAATCTATGGACAAGGGGGAAATGGGAGAAGGAGAGATAAACTGGGACATGTTAAAAGTATCTGAAAAAGTGGAATGGCAGAGGATTAATCAGGGTTGTCCCTGCTAGATCAGGACACTTGGAGAGTAAGGTCTCTGCAAATGAGTAGAAGTGGGATTTTGATTGTTATCTTTACATGGGCTGTATAAGGTTGTAATGGGTGCTAAATAATGTATAGTGTCACACTGAGCTAAAATGTTGTTCCAGCCAAGCCCCAGTGATAACAAAAGATCACCAGTCCTGTTGTTTTCATAACTGCAGAGAAATGGGAGAAAAGGAAAACTCTGAAAGAGTGGAGGAAAAGAAAGGTGAAGGAAATAAAAAAAATTGTCTTTATCAGAGGAAAGAGATCCTGGCTGTAATCGTGTGTTCTGTAAGATTGGCACTGACCTTTAGGTACACTCTCACTGTGGAATGAACCAGAATTGACAAAATATATGTAAAGTTGTTATAAAATCTGGAGATGAAAAGCAGGTCTTTCTAGATGCCAATGAACCTTACAGCCAAGAAGTGTTGGAGACAGCTAACAATGCCTGAAGCAACACAGCTGGGTCCAAAATAGCTTTTCATGCATATATCCTGGTTGGTCACAGATGGAGAATGATAGCTGTTCTTAACACTATATTATGCTGTACTAGCTTTGCTCGGCCACGTGTTGCTGTGGCTTCTGGGAATCATTTTTTGGCCAGGTGGAATAGCAGTGAATAGCCTTGCAGCCTCAAAGCCTGGTTTCTTCTTATGGGAATCCTTGTTTGGTGTGCTGGAATGCAACCAAATAGGTTTGCTGCTTGGAAGCCTGGGTCCTTGTATTCTAGGGGAATGGTTTTTTGGGTGGCTAGAATTGCAATGCATAGCCTCGCAGATTCAAAGCCTGGCTGCTTGCTACCTTGTGGAATGCCTGGTTGGCTGGGTTGAATAGCAATTAATAGTCTCGGTACTTCAAAGCCTGGATGCTTTCTACCTAGGGAATTCCTTGGTTGGCGTCTCGGTGTTTTGTACTACAACTCCTACAATTCTTAGGTTAGCTTGACCAGCACTTTCTCATAATGTGTTGCTGTGGCGTAGTCAATTGACCACCTTGATTAGAATGTAATGGCCTTGTAGCGTCAAAGCCTGGATGCTTCCTGCCTGGGGGAATTTTGTGTTGGGAGGTGTTAGCTGGCCCTGAGTGTCTCCTGTCTGGAATTTCCCTATTGAGAATGTTGCAAGTAGTTCTGGGACTAGGCGCTGGAGGACTTGGCCGTCCTGGCCGAGTATGCCTCCATCAACCAGGCTTTGCTGCAGATGGCCACAGGCATGGAGAAGGAGGAAGTGTCAGTAGGTGAGAGGAAATCAAACTGCAAGCTCCGCCCACCACAGCAACAGTTTTAAAAGTTCGGTTGGGCTTCACGTGCTGCTGCGTGAGTCTCTGACTGATGTAATTTTTTCAATGGAGGGCAGCTGCTACACGTGTGCACAGAGAGCAATATTGTGTTTTTGGGTTTTTTCTGTTATTTCCACATTATATTTTTGGGGTTTTTTCTTGTAAAAACACAGGTAGGGTGACTATGTCTTTTGTTGCCAAATTTGGTGAGATTTGGTCCAGTAGTTTCACTGTTTAAGTTAAGGGAAAATGATCAGAACATTTATATATATATATATATAGACTAGCTGTGCCCGGCCACGCGTTGCTGTGGCAAAGTATGGTGTTATGGGAAATAAAGTATTGAGGAATTGGTGGTAGTTAAGGGAAAGGGTAAAGGTTTTCACCTGACATTAAGTCCAGTTGTGTTCGACTGCACACTGAAGTGGATTATATGGCAGTGTGGAGTCAAGATAATCCAGTTCAAAGCAGATAATATAAGATTATAAATGGGTTATATAGCTGTGTGGAAGGGCCTTGAGTCTACACTGCCATATAATCCAGTTCAAATCTGATAATCTGTATTTTATAGGCAGTGTGGAAGAGGCCTAAGTGAGGCCTAACTCTGTCTGTCCCCTGGGCTGCGTGGGTTGCTAGGAGACCAAGTGGGCGGAGTTTAGCCTTTTAACTGGCAGCAATTGGATAAAAACAATTATTCCTCTCCCTCTAATTAGGATTTTATTTTTATTTTCTTTCTGTTGTATGAACGTAGAGGCATAGATGAGGGGTTGTGCTGCCAAGTTTAGTGTTTCTGGGATGTGTAGTTTTGTTGTTTTGTCCTAGGCCAAAATTTCATTACCCTTATATATATATAGATTGTACTGGTAATATAAAGTTATGAATGCTGCAAGGTAATTCACTCAGTTCTTTCTTATTTCTCTGTTTTAACCTTGTTCTTGATTGAAGTCTATTTTGACGACTGCACAAAGCTCTGGTTTCTACTTATTTTCTTGCTGCACAAAATAATTACAGCTGCATCTTAGAATAAAGCCTGGGGAGAGACCTTAAGAGAATAAACCTAGCACTCCTTTTCTTCATTAATAGAATGTTAGAGCCCTTCCAATTCTGTGATCCCATGTGAAGTGCATACTGGCAGGATAACAAAATGATTGATATCATTGGTGCAATGCTTTGCGAGATGCAGGCATTTTGAATAAACTGAGCTTGGTTTTCATCTCAGATTTATATAAATGCACAATCTGGGTTTTGGTCTTCAGACAGTATATAAAACTCCCAGATATACTTCAGTCCCTTTGCTGGTGTTTTGGCAGTATCCAAAGAGATTCTATTGTAATAAATAAATCTGTTAAAAGTCAGATCTTTTTTTAAAAAGTAAATTAAGAGCACAAATTTTCACAGCTGGAACAGAAAAGACTTTCCCAAAAAAATGCGTAAACCAGAGTTGGAAGGCCAGTAACATTTCGTGCATGGATTTCCCCACAAAACCTATAAATCTTTGCTTTGTAAAAGCCGTCTAAACAAAGCATGTAGGTCTGTCTTGTTTCATTTCCCCGGATAGAGCCCATTCATGCAAGTAAACCGAAGTTCTGAAATGTATCCAAGTAAATTGAGCTCAGTTCCTTTTTCTACTACAAAGGAGTCACTGGGTGTGCCATTTACTGTAAGCATCATCTCTCTTACATTTCTAGGTTGTGCGTGTTGTTGGTTGTGTAATCCCAGAGCATCACATATACATACACATAACTATCTCTCAGGCCCCTTCTACACTGCCAGATAATCCAGGTTATCAAAAGCAGAAAATCTACATTATCTGATTTGAACTGGATTATTTTAGGCCTCTTCCACACAGCTGTATTAAATCCAAATTGAACTGGATTATGAAGTTGAAGATGCCCCCCCCCCCCCCCACACACACACAATAAAAGATAGTAACTTATAGTTTTGCTAAGGACAAGGACATCAGGCTGGATAATAAGGGTTAAGTCTTGGTCAATTTGCAAAGGCACTAACAACAACAACAAGGATGTACACACTTTCCCATGTTAGAAAGTGTGGACATTTAATCAAGGCTTTATTTTCCTATATTTCATATATTTATAGCAGAAGGTAACAAATATTTTACTGGAAACCATGTCACAAAAGTTATTTGACTTTTTCCATCTGAGCCACACCTGGGCCAAAGAATTAATGACTCTTCTAATTGTTTCCCATCTCAGTCAACGACTCACAAACAAAAGGGACTCCCTTTTGAGCTGAGAAACATTTACATATCTAGGCTAAAGGTTAGCCAAGAAAACTTTATACTTTATAATCTTTCCCTTGCCATTCATTTCCCCTTTTTATGAACTCTTTGACCCCTTTTCCCTGCATGAACTCCATGTATTCTTTGTGCTGTCTTCCAGTTCTAGGGGGACCCCAAAAGCCCTATTGCCTGAAGGGCCACTGGAGAACCTCTGGGATTCCTCTCTTTCCCCCCCATGAGAAACACAGAGGAGGTCGAAGCCTTTTGAATGCCTCATGGGACTACCTGTGTCTGTCTCCCAACACATGGGGATGCTGGATCTCATGTTTTTCCCCCATTGTGAATCCCACATGTGTCTCCTATCAATTTTATTTTATTTTATATTTTTATTATTATATGATATCTTGCCCCTTATAAAAAGAAGCACAGTGACCCTGATGTGAACTTTTGACCAGCACACCATCCTGACCTGAGCACCACCAGGATGCCTCAGGCCATATACTACAGGTATGGATTATCATGATCACCCTCTGGAAATAAAACAATGGACTTCTTCTCAAACCTCGGAGGGTGATGCTAGGCCATTTGAGAATAAAGCAACCTTTGGACATTCTAATCATTCACCTAAATGGCTTACCTCCTCCACAGGGAGGCAAGGGTAAGCGTCCGCTGTCAAGACAAAGCCATCTCCCTTCCTTGGACTCTGAATCATTTTAATCCCATCAAGATTTCTGATGCTACTGCTCTTTTGACAATAGGACTGGCATTCATGTGTCAGACTCCCATCCAAGGGACTTCTTATTTCAATCAATGTATCAATAGACAGGTCCAGCTTGCTTTTGCCAGACGGCTTGACAAAGGACCTAACATAAGGTCACACATTAATCCTGTCATTAACATATGATTGCCTTTATTTCTCCTGCTGCCGCACCTCCATCTCCCCCATTGGCCAGCCAGGGAGAGACATCATAGGCAGGCGGTGCTCTCTCATTGGCTGAGGCGTGTCAAACTCCCACTTCTCCAGAGAGCAAGGCTGGGCCCAGCAAGCGCGGTAGGAATTTTGAATCTGAAAACTGTGTAAAAGTGCATGCTTTGCTATGTTATGTATCTCAGTCTATTTTTGGCGAACTATCGCAGGCTGGTATCACTTTCAGCTGAAATGAAATAAAATTCCTTGGTGTCTTCTGCTTCAACTTGGTGAGTTATATCCTGGAAATTATTGGCTTCTTTTTCTCACCAGGCTTAACCCACAGCATTGGATTTCACTATCCAATGCTGCTCTAAATTGCTCGTTAACAATTATATGGCAGTGGCCCCTTCCACACAGCTGAATAAATTCCCACATTATTTGCTTTGAGCTGGGATACATGGCAGTGTGGACTCAGATATTCTAGTTCAAAGCAGATATTGCGAATTATCTGTCTTGATATTCTGAGTTATATGGCTGCGTGGAAGGGTCCTGTGTGAACTCAAATAATAATAATAATAATAATAATAATAATAATAATAATAATAATAACAACTTTATTTTTATACCCACCTCCATCTCCCCCAAAGGGGACGGGGGGCGGATTACATGGGGCCAAGCCCAGATAAAAACAAAAGCAATACAAATGCATCATTAGACAAAAAAACATACACAATTTTAAAAGATTTAAACATTAACCTATAAAGATAAATAACAAATTTAATAAAACACGGATTAAAAATGGTGAGGTTGTAAAAATAGATTGGGTAAAGTGCACCATGTAAAAGTTGTAAACACGAAGTAACTGCTAAAGTGCTGCAAGTTAGTGGGAGAGTGATTTGGGATGGGAGAAACCCTGTGTGTACGTCGAGATTAACCAAGAAAAAAGAAGTGCGATCTTTATCCAAAAGCCTGAATGAAGAGCCAGGTTTTCAAGCTCTTCCTGAATGTTGCCAGGGTGGGGGCTTGCCTGATTTCCCTGGGGAGCAAGTTCTAGAAACGGGGGGCCACCACGGAGAAGGCCCTCTCCCTTGTCCGGAAAGTGAATATGGATCTCTTTAAGCAGGAGGGTAGACCGCTCCCTATAATTAGCTCCAGTTAGAAGCAAGGCTGCCGAGCGTTGGACTAGTTGAATTTTCCGGGCCGTCTTCAAGGGCAGCTCCACGTAGAGTGCATTGCAATAATCCAGTCTAGAGGTAACTATGGCATGGACCACCATGGCCAGATCAGACTTCACGAGCTAAGGTCGCAGTTAGCACACAAGTTTTAATTGTACAAAGGCCCTCCCGGCCACTGCCGACACCTGAGCATCAAGTGTCAGTGCTGAGTCCAGGAGGACCCCCAAGCTGCGGACCTGTGTCTTCCAGGTAAAATAAAATATTGTGGATTATCTGTCTTGATATTCTGAGTTATATGTCTGTATGGGAGGGTCGTTAGTCTACACTGTCATATAGCCCAGTTCAAAGCAGATAATGTGGATTTTATACAGCTGTGTAGAAGGGGCCTCATGTCCATTCCACACAGTCATATAACTCAGAATATCAAGGCAGATAATCCACAATATCTGCTTTGAACTGGATTATGTGAGTCCACACTGCCATATAATCCAGTTTAGTGTGGATTTTAAACAGCTGTGTGGAATGGCCCTCAATCTCTAATTTTAGACAAGAGATAGAGAGTGAGAGAAAAGAAGGGGGAAGAGAGGTTATTACTAAGGTTATGAGGCTCCCAAAGGCTACAAAAGTACAAAAATACTTAGGAGAAAGAATCCTAAATGGGTGCAGACCATAGAATATAGTGTCCACAAATTGGATATCACTTATCCACAGATTGTGTATCCATGGTTTCATTTACCATTTCATTTGAACACATTCACACAATTTGTTAGGAAGGGGCTGAAAAGTAAGAGTCCTTCAACACAGCTATGGAACTCCGAATATCAAGGCAGCAAATCGTACAATATCTGCTTTAAACTGGGATATCTGAGTCCCACAGTGCCATATATTCCAATTCAAAACAGAAAATGTGAGGTTTTATTCAGCTGTGAGGAAGGGGCCTAAATCACTTTATTCTAAAGAATAATTCTAAGAAATAACATTAATTATATGTTAGTTTAGAAGAAGTGTTACCATGGGTGATTAATGTTTGTTTATCATAGCATGTGGTTGGTCTTATCTGTTTACAGGAATTAATTTTACTTGTGCAAGGAGCAGTGAGGTTATATTACTTAAGAACCTACATCATCTCTGCAGAGTGCTTTACACATAATCACTTTAAAAGAAAAGCAGATTTTCTCCTCCCACTAAAAGGATGCTCCTGTGTCAATTGTGCCAAGACAATTTTAATGTAAATTGACCTTTGGAGTTGGGACATTGATAGCAAAGATGAAAATGGTCACCCCATTGTTAACAACAAGAGAGTTTTTTTATATGGCCCCTAATAAAACTGTGAACAGAAGTTACATCCACCCTCCTGTCCAAAAGCAGCCTGTAGCAGCTGGAGACTTCTGTTTACATCTGCAGAGTGGACAATGAAAATGACCCTCCATCTAAGGGTGTTAGGATGGCCAGCTGCCTGTAGCTGTGAAAGGCCAACTAGTTTGAATGCTGAATGAAGTCCAAATGGATTGTGAACAAATGTTGTTAACCATTAATTCTCTTCTGTATGCCCTAAATAGGCACCAGATCCCATCTGAGCTTGGAAGTTAATCAGGGTCAGCTCTGGTTGGATGGGAGACTGCCAAGAAAACCCACGTGCTATACACTATATTTCAGAAAAAGGAAACTGGCGAAACCACTTCTGAGCATTCCTGGCCTAAGAAAATTTCATGAAATTCGGTAATTTGAAGGTTTATGCACACATTAGGAGTTTGACAAAACTAAGTCTTGAAGTGAATCATAAGTCACTCCTGGAACTTCAGACAATGTTCATGGACTTCTGGTTCTTAACATGGAGTAAATTAGAGTGACCCAGTTTAGCCCCACATTAAGGAAAGTTGAGGAATATTCTGGAGTTTTGACAAAACTTCATAGCAGCTCTGCACTTTGGATAGCATGTGGACAGTAGGTTCCAAAGTGAACTGTCATAGAATCATAGAGTTGGAAGAGGCCTTGTGGGCCATCCAGTCCAACCCCATTCTGCCAAGAAGCAGGAAAATCACATTCAAAACACCCCGACAGATGGCCATCCACCCTCTGCTTAAAAGCCTCCAAAGAAGGAGCCTCCACCACACTCCGGGGCAGAGAGTTCCACTGCTGAACAGCTCACACAGTTAGGAAGTTTTTCCTAATATTCAGGTGGAATCTCCTTTCCTGTAGTTTGAAGCTGTTGTTCCAAACTACAGGAAAGGAGATTCCACCTGAACATTAGGAATGGTGTGCTGTCCACTAGACTAGCACAACATTCACTTTTCATTGCACTTAGCAGCACAGGAAAAAGGGGTGGATCTGGGCTGTGTTGTTCCCATCCCCACAGCAGATAACTCCAGGGTTCCAAGATTGCTTTTGGCCAAAATGGGAAATGTTAACAGCTGTGACAATCTAGAGCTCTAGAAGTGCCTATGAGACCAAGGAGAAGATGTGGGGATCAAACCTCTCCTTCCTGGTTTCATGGGCACCTATCTTGATATTAGCAAAGGCACCCTGCAACAGCCAATAGCTCTCTCAGAGCTCTTCAACCACCTGGCAGCAGCAAAAGGAAAGGTAAGGTGACAGTCTAATGGAGCCAAACTGGTTTCAGCACAGTTGGACTATAGAGACACCACACTGTTGTCACAGGTCAGAGTGTCTGAACACCTCCATGGCCTGGTCCCAGAATATCTGATAGGTACAGATAAGCCTGCTGTTTTTTAGTTTTTGTTTTATCTGTATATTTACGGTCTTGCATCTAAACTTTTTCTTGAAATATCCTTGTTTTCCCTCAATTCCCCTCCCTTGTGTTCTTTCCCCTCACCCTCCTACATTTAAACTCAAGCAACTTTTCAGAGCTCCACCAGTCTTATTGTTAAAGTGTTGCAGTGAAACATTAGGATCATTTTCTTTGATTGCTAGCATTCCTCTTTGCCTTCCTTGATCTCTGTTGATTTTGGGCTCTGGAAACAACTCTAAAATCAGGACAGTAAATGAAGAACAACCCCCAGGGCCCTTTCACACAGCCCTATATCCCAGAATATCAAGGCAGAAAATTCCACATTATCTGCTTTGAACTGGAATATATGGCAGTGTGGACTCAGATAATCCAGTTCAAAGCAGATGTTGTGAGATTTTCTGCCTTGATATTCTGGAAACATAGAGCTGTGTGGAAGGACCCTCAGAAAACAGGGGAATTCCAGTCAGGAAACCACCAGGGCCAACTAACACCTCCTAACAAAGAATTCCCCCAGGCAAGAAGCAGCCAGGGTTTAAAGCTGCAAGTCTATTCAGTGCTAATTAAAGCGGTCAGTTGCAACATGCCTCCAACAGACAATAGTTCGTTCTTCAACTCTGGACATTCCACAGATATATAAACCCCACTTGCCTAGTTCCCAACAGACCTCACAACCTCTGATGAAGCCTACCACAGATGTGGGTGAAAGATCAGGAGCGAACACTTCTGGAACATGGCCATACAGTCCAGAAAACTCACAGCAACCCAACAACTGCTGTGTTTTTTGGTGGCAGCTATCTTAGCAAGGTCATGAATATTCCTGGTTGAGGACGATAAAACAAGTAGACATCCACAAAGACCAAGTAGACATTCACATTTCATTTAGGGAAATATTGGGTTCATTTGAACTGAACTTGGCATTGCCTGGAATTTGCTGAGAGTACTTTGGGGTGGAGAAAACATCATGTAGATCTCCAAAATCAACTGGTTTGTACTGGAACAAAACCTGAGACTTTCAGATATTTTTTTCTCATCCAAGGAAGTTCATATTTCCTTTTATGTTTGGTTACTAAGAAGATAACCACGAGCAAATCTGCAGATATGGTTGCTGAGAAATATATATCTGAGAAATCTTCCTTGCGAAACAAAAAAAATGTAATTAGAGAGAATTTGCTTTAACCTCCACTTCGGCCTTTACAGAAAGAAATTGATGGGCATGGATAAAAATGAGCCATTAACTGCTGCGACATTTTACCAGCCAGTCAAAGTAACCTGTGTGGTTTAAAACAAAATTGCTAAAATGAGCACATTTCCAATGAGATCCTTAAAAATCTATATTTTAAGTCCACAAATAATATGAAGCATTGTTGTTGAGAAATATGGGATGTCACATCTGACAGGCAAGGTCATGAATATTCCTGGTTGATGACGATATCAAGTGCCTCACTTTAGCTACTCAGGTTTGAAAAGGCAGAGTTCTTCATCAGAAGAGCTGATCATAAAAGATTAATTGTCAACATATTCATTTTACTAGACAAAAATGTTCTTTGGATAATGGCAAGCTTGCTCATATGTGAATGTTGCCCACACAGCAGTTTATAGGAAAAACACTGCTGATTTATGGAGAGATTTCCGGGATATCCAAACATGTAACAAATTTAGATTTAAAAAATGTTTGTGCTTTCAAAGGCAATTAAAATGAAACAATGACACATTTATAAAAGCTGCAGATGTTCATATACTTACGTGGGATTAAGTCTCTTTAACTCTATGTAATTCATTTCTCAGCAGCATGCACAAATTTTGGATGCATCAAGGGTTGGCCTTCTCGTTAAGCAGAGCAAAGCAACTCTCAAGGAGTAGAAGCTGGAGACAGGCGGAAAGTAGACACAGAGCTCCTTGCAATTACTGTTGAACCATTCAGGCCACATCTACACTTCCATATAATCCAATTTCTGAATCCAGATTATCTGCTTTGAACTGGATTATATGGCAGAGTAAACTGTAAAGATTTTCTCCTGACATTAATGTCAAGGTATTGTGTATTGTGAAATGTTAAAATCAATCTGGATTCAGCAATTATAGAGTTAATGAGGGTCTGCTATGATTGATGTATCACAGGACCAATGGGGTCAAGTGTGTATTGACCGGGACTTACTATCTAGTTCCTGTGGAATGCGAGGGAGTTAGTGTTTCCGTGTGTCGAGCGGAGAACAGCGATGAGCAATGAGCAGCGTGTGTGTGCATGAGTCTTTCGGAAAGTACTCATGGAGGAGGAAAGGACTGATTTATTCTATCTGTAAATAGATCATGTAAATAAAGTTGTTTGCCGTTGGACTACCAACTGAACCCTCATCTGCTGGAGTGAGTTTGTCCAGTGCTGTTTTCCACACCGGGAGACAGTCTGGAGAGAAGGAGGCAGACCGGGATGGTGAATTTTTGGATTTCACTCTGCTACCCATCATCCTCGCCGACAGTGGGTTATGGGCCCAGCACGCTTCCGCTGCGCAGTGGATGGAGATGCTGATGGCTGGTGAGCTTTCAGCAACTGTGCGGCCGTGAGAGGGATTCCAGAGACGGAGGGGACCCGAAAGAGAGCTCCAGTGAAGCTGCAGGAGAAGATTGTGACCGCCTGAGTCTGCACTTGAGTAAGTGGCAGTACGGCTTAATCTCGGGGACCGAGGGTCACGGAGGCAGCTGATTCACCGGGAGCTTGGGGTGTTGAATCTTGATGGCTGAGATGGCTGGAGAAAGCTTCATTTCCAGCATGGAAAAGCTATCTGATGAAAATTATGCATCGTGGTCTGTAATGATGCGGTCTTTACTCGAAGCACAGGATTTGCATAATACACTCGATGGAACAGATCAAAATGCTGAGCACAGGAGGAAAGCCAAAGCATATTTGATACTGTGCCTTCAACCAAACCAACTTGTCCATGTGAGAAACAAGGACACTCCTGAGGAGATATGGCAAGCTTTAAGAGATGTCCATCAGCAGGAGACTTGCATGTCCCAGATGATTTGGACTAAGAGGCTGTTTTCAGCAAAGCTTGTTCAGGGCCAGGATGTCAGAAAACATTTGGACAATCTAAAGCAATTATTGATTGGAGCGGAGGAAAGAGGCCTACAATATTCTGAAGCACAGAAGTGTTATCTGGTGCTGTGCATCTTGTCTGAGGACTGGGACTTTCTGGTACATTCTTTCCAGAATGTGAGAGTCCAGGATTTAACTTTGGATTCAGTGTGTGGGAGAATCCAAGAAGAAGTGGACCGGAGGGCATTTCAAGTGGCCCAGAAGCAGATGATGATGGCACAGTGCGACCAGGAAGGGGCGCAAGTGGTCGGCTTTGGTCCAGATGGTGTTCCTGGGAATCGTGAGGAAGTTGCAGTACATCAGGTCAAAACACGCCGTTGTTTTGTCTGCAACAGGCCGGGGCATTTTGCCAGGAGTTGCCCAAACAACAAGGCTAGAAGTTCTCGTGGGAACAGAGGGGCAAGGAATTTGTCAACAACAACTAAGCCCCAAGTGTTCATGGCTGCGGTGAATGGAAGGATCACCGAAAAGAACAAGTGGTATTTGGACTCAGGTTGTATACACCATGTTGTTACAAATCTTAAACTTTTGAAAAACAGAAGGGATGTGTCTGGAACAGCAGTGACTTTGGCTGATGGAACTGAGAGGAAGTTCAACAAATGTGGCACTGTGTTCATCCCTTGCTTGAATGTGGATTGGGAAAATGTACTCTACATCCCAGAATTAAGTTCTAACTTGTTAAGTGTGGCTACCTTAACAGAGAACGGATATAGAGTAATTTTTAGCGGAATCTATTGCTATATTCAAAGAGATGGACGAGTAGTAGCAAAAGGTGTAAAAAGAAACAAAATGTATATGATGCTTGACAAAAATAACTTTCCAGATGGGGCACGAGTTTATTGTGTGAAACAGAAGATTATGCATGACAGGTGTATCCATCATCTTCATAGAGCGATGGGTCATGCATGTGTAGAGGTGCTCAGAAAAACTTTAGAAATATGCACAGATTTTGAGTGTGAAAAATGTGAAAATTTATTAGACTGTGCTGTTTGTTCAGAGATGGGAGTTGAATCAAAAAGAGCATCCTAAAAGATCTGGAATTAAGACCCAGGAAATGTTTGAAATGGTCCATCTATATATAACAGAATATGATGTAAAAAGCCAGGGAGGTTCTCAATTTACTTTGCTGTTAGTAGATAGACACATGAGATTTGGTTATATTTACTTCCTTAAAGATTTGAAGGAAGCTGTTGTAAAGGTGTCTAATTGGATAAACATGGTTCAAAGGGTCTATGAACAGCATGTAGGTCAAATAGTTTTTGACAAAGGAATTAATGTATGTAATGAAGAGATGAAGAAAATGTTGAGTGAAAGGAATATAGGTTTTAAAAATGTAAAATCAAATAAGTCAAATGAAGAAGGCGTGGCTCAAAATAGGATGAAGCAAATTCTTCACATGAATGAGGGTTTAATTAGAGATTCCAAAAGCTCAACTAAGAATTGGCCAGAGTGTTCACACACAAGTAATTATATTTTAAACAGGTTATGGGATGAGGAATTGGATGACATCCCATTTCGGAGAATGTATAAAATATGTCCACAATTAAAACACCTGAGAATTTATGGTCAATTCGCCCAGGTACAAGTTCCAGCCAATCAGAGGAAAAAGGGAGAGCCTAAGTGGAGGAGAATGCAATTCTTAGGCTATTACCAAGACAAGCTTAAATTTCACAGTGGTCTTGGGAGGCTTATTTTCTCAAAGAGGGCGCACTTTGAGAGGGATGAAGGCTGGGACAGGTTGCATTTGAACAAAGAGATGTTGTTTCATAACAATTCCACCAAGGAAGCGGAGGTACAGAAAGCTTCAGGTGGAGGGGGTTCTGTTGTTGAAAAGAATATGCAACGAACCATTAAGGAGGAGATGGTTACTCCAGTGAAACATGGGGAAGTACAGACTCCCCAGAAGAGTCAGAAGAGAGGGGGTAAAGGGAAAAAATCACCTAAGCTTGAGAGTGAAGAGCAGGTGACAGAAAAAAGTGAAGATATATCTCTTCTTGAGACCGAGATTGAATCAGTTGATCAGTGGTCTCCAACTTGTCAATTGGCACAGGTGTTGCCAAAGCGCCAGAGATGCAAAAACATTGTGCCTGTTTATTAGTCTGAACGGAAATTGAAATATGTATATGTGTTCAGAGAGAGTTAAATCATTTTTGTGAATAATTGTGATGAAAAGTATGATTATGTAATGAATTGGTTTTAAGAAATTGGATTTTAAGAGAAATTTGAAATCCATGGTTAAGCCAGCAGTATGGTCTGGCAGCATCAAATTAATCTATGTGGCACAATGAATTAAGTTTTCAGAGGTTGGGAAAACTATTGATTAATGAAGTGAAGCATCAGTGTATTAAGTTATGGTTCTGGCATCGATTGTGTTAATAAAGATGCAAGAAGAGAGTTGATGTATTGTGTATTGTGATCAAAACAATTTACATGTGATTGAAAAAGACTGTATGTATACATGTATTATCCTGTGGAAGTTCCAGAAAGATTGATCAAATGTGTAGAGTGTTAAAGTATATGTAGAGAATTGATTTGAACATTTCGGAGGGGAATTGTCAAGGTATTGTGTATTGTGAAATGTTAAAATCAATCTGGATTCAGCAATTATGGACTTAATGAGAGTCTGCTATGATTGATGTATCACAGGACCAATGGGGTCAAGTGTGTATTGAACGGGACTTACTATCTAGTTCCTGTGGAATGCGAGGGAGTTAGTGTTTCCGTGTGTCGAGCGGAGAACAGCGATGAGCAATGAGCAGCGTGTGTGTGCACGAGTCTTTCGGAAAGTACTCATGGAGGAGGAAAGGACTGATTTATTCTATCTGTAAATAGATCATGTAAATAAAGTTGTTTGCCGTTGGACTACCAACTGAACCCTCATCTGCTGGAGTGAGTTTGTCCAGTGCTGTTTTCCACACTGGGAGACAGTCTGGAGAGAAGGAGGCAGACCGGGATGGTGAATTTTTGGATTTCACTCTGCTACCCATCATCCTCGCCAACAATTAAGTCTAGTTGTGTCTGACTCTGGGGGTTGGTGCTCATCTCCATTTCTAAGCCGAAGAGCCGGCGTTGTCCTTAGACACCTCCAAGGTCATATGGCTGGCATGACTCCATTGAGCACTGCTACCTTCCCACCAGAGCCGTACCTATTGATATACTCATATTTGTATGTTTTCAAACTGCTAGGTTGGCAGAAACTGGGGCTAACAGCGGGGGCTCACCTAGCACCCAGGATTCGAACCGCTGACCTTTCGGTCAACAAGTTCAGCAGCTCAGTGGTTTAATCCGCTGTGCCATCGGGGGCTCCTATATGTCAGTGTAGACTCATATAATCCAGTTCAAAGCAGGTAATCTGGATTCAGAAACTAGATTATATGGCTCTGTAGATCCAGCCTTTGTACCTTTTTTCTGTTGTAGGACAGAGCTAAATATTCAGCAGTCCTGTTGAATGTCCTGTGCAAATTATTTTCCGTCCTCTAAGTAAGAGATGGTCACATTCCAGAGTCTGAGATGTCATTCTGCTAGATTTTATAGTCCTCTAGATCTCCAGATTGTCACAGCTGTAAACATCTACCATTTTGGCAAGTTGAAGTGACATTACATCCATTTGGGTGGTCTCTTGCAGTTTTTGAATGGGGTGGAGAACACTGCACAGCAGTATGACTAACCTTTACAGCATAGCTTTTTACCCAATTAAAATATTATTGGTAAAAAAAATTTGAAAGTGGCAAGCCATTTACTGTAAACTTGCCTGCTTGCCTCAAGGATAGTAGTAGACATGGCCTACTTATAAGTGTAGAGCTGAAGTGTAGAAGGCATGATCATCAAGTTTGCAGACGACACCAAATTGGGAGGAATAGCTAATACTCCAGAAGACAGGAGCAGAATCCAAAACAATTTTAACAAATTAGAGAGATAGGCCAAAACTAACAAAATAAAGTTCAACAGGGACAAATGTAAGATACTCCATTTAGGCAGAAAAAATGAAATGCAAAGGTACAGAATGGGGGACGCCTGGCTCGATAGCAGTACGTGTAAAAAATACCTTGGAGTCCTCATGGACAACAAGTTAAACATGAGCCATCGATGCGATGCAGTGGCAAAAAAGCCAATGGGATTTTGTCCCGCATAAATAGGAGCATAGTGTCTAAATCCAGGGAAGTCATGCTCCCCCTCTATTCAGACTTGATCAGACCACACCTGGAATATTATATCCAATTCTGGATTAGGAACATTAGGAAGAACTTCCTCAGTGTGAGAGCTGTTCAACAGTGGAACTCTCTGCCCTGGAGTGTGGTGGAGGCTCCTTCTTTGGAAGCTTTTAAGCAGAGGCTGGATGGCCATCTGTCGGGGGCGCTTTGAATGCAATTTTCTTGCTTCTTGGCAGGAGGTTGGACTGGATGGTCCACGAGGTGTCTTCCAACTCTATGTTCTATAATTCTATGTAAAATGTGCCTGTTAGTTCCAAAACTTTATCACATGCATCCACTAATCCACTGTAGTCATGCTATCATTAATAGTAGATACATCCTGGATTGAGCATTCTTATTGCCCTGCCTTCCAGCATTTGTGCTGTTCTATAATTTTTATTTTATTTTAGAGCAATTTTGTAACCTCAGCTTTGAAAAACAATAAATTGGCAAATATAACTGTAAAATATAAAATAAACAGAAAACAGAAAACTTGGGAATAGTAAGAGAGGGAGAAGAAGAAAATCCTGCCCCCTGATGTCAATTTTACAGTGGGTATGCTAGCAGAGGAGTGGAATAGACCCATTATGCCAAGGTAAGTAATGGGAACATTGCAGGATTGTGTGTTTGCCCATTAGTAGTGAAGGATAGCAGAATCAAAGGAAGGAGGCTGATTAGCTTCAATGCCATTTAGGTTGCTTCATGTGAATAAGTCCTCAGTGACTTCTGTACATAGAATTTGAGAAAAGAGGTGATGATGGATGAAAATCTAGACCTTTGCCTCAGAGCCAAATGTCTTGGGCTAGCTCTAATTGTATAGTGAGAACAGGTCTTTGGGTTTAGTTGTTTCTCTGGAACACAGCAGTCCAATCTCATCTGGAAGAAGATCTAGCAACCCAGCAACAAAGGGAAGAAACCACATGTTTCTGCAGAACTAGTGTGGGCTGGTGTCTTCAGTGTCATTATAGTAGTGAATCAACTCGAGGTTTAGTCTGAACTTTAAAGGACCTATCCAAGATGATGAACCATTTATCAGATAAGGTTCACTACTCTTGCGCAGTCCCCTCAAAGGTCAAACTAAACTTGGATGAATTCAAATATTCCATCAGTAATGTGCTTTCTCCCTTTGCATGAACTCAATGTTACTGGAATACAGGAAAAAATAAAACAAGTGAGCCAACTGCTCTGGAAACATAATAAATGCTATATGTAATGGAACATCTGTGAATTCTAAGACATACAGCCAAGTACATTGCAGAAATGCCTATTTGATGCTATGGGCCTTTGTGGGGGGATGTTGTTATTTTTATTAGATAAATTATGGTAAAGTATGGTAATCTGTGTTATGTATAGTAGATATAATAAAATAAGGATTTGCTGGGAGGAAGGGAGGGAGACTATGGAATGCTGGAAGTGACTGGTGTTTAGCTGGCCATCTATGGGAATTTTTAAAAGACAGGTTTGTATGGTCAAATGAGAATTGGGTCTGTCAGAATTAGGATTAGGAGGTAAGAGACAGAAGGAGAGTTGATCAGGATCAGAGACAGGAATTACTTACATCAGTGAGTTAGGAAATGAATGAAAGAGAAAGAGAAAGAGAAAGAACGGCCAACATTAGACATGTTTATTGTATTAAATAATTTATCTTTAATGTTATGTTCAACTTCTGTTTAATAAATCATTTTCACTTTATACAATAATATATCTAAGCATGCTACAAAGAGATATTGGAAAGTTTGAGTTCAGACGCATGGTGTCATTTATTTAAATCAAGAAAATGATATAATGTCCATGGTTTGGCTTTCTGGCTGGAACAGGAGCGGGAAGAGGCTGCCCAAAGAACCAATGGGCATGCCCTCTACAGATGGAAAAAAATACCTTTTCAAAAGGAACAGAATTATCTTTTAAAAATAAAATGCAACCAGCCACTAAATCTGACAGCCAACAAAACAGAAGTAATGGGGATGGGGGCGGGGAAGCAGAGAAAGGTTTGGCAGCTCCAAACTTTAATTTCCCTACATTTCTCAGGAGAAGGAAAGAGGAGATGGCAAGAAGCAACAGGGCACTACCGCCATGCACCCATGGAGCAGGAGGAGGAAGAGGGCACAGGCGGTGCCCCTCACTATCACTCGCGGAGTCCCAAGGGCTCTGAGGAGCACACTTTGGGAACCCCTGCTATAGTGTCTAGTGCCTAGGCCCTATCAAGGGAAGTCATAGTGCCACCCTATTTTGCTTTGGACAGTTGTCACCTGAAATACTGTGTCCAATTCTGGACACCACAATTCAAGGAGGATAATGAAAGTCTGGAAAGTGTCCAGAGAAGGCAACCAAATTGATCAAAGGTTTGGAAGTCAAGCCCTATAAGGAGTGGCCTAGGGAGCTGGGTATGTGTACCTTGGGGAAAAGAAGGCTGAGAAGGGACACAATAGTCAGGAGGGGGCAAACTTGTTTTCATAGAATCATAGAGTTGGAAGAGACCTCATGGGCCATCCAGTCCAACCCCTTGCCAAGAAGCAGGAAAATCACATTCAAAGCACCCCTGACAGATGGCCATCCAGCCTCTGCTTAAAAGCCTCCAAAGAAGGAGAGAGTTCCACTGCTGAACAGCTCTCACAGTGAGGAAATTCTTCTTAATGTTCAGTTGGAATCTCCTTTCCTGCAGTTTGAAGCCATTGTTCCGCATCCTAGTCTCCAGGGCAGCAGCAAACAAGCTTGCTCCCTCCTCCCTATGACTTCCCCTCATATCTTTATACCTGGCCCTCATCATGTCTCCTCTCAGCCTTCTCTTCTGCAGGCTAAACATGCCCAGCTCTTTAAGTTGCTCCTCGTAGGGCTAGTTCTCCAGCTTGTTTCTCCTGCTCTGGAGACTGGGGCATGGAACAATGGATTCAAATTGCAGGGGAAAAAATTCCACCTAAATATTAGGAAGAATTTCCTGACAGAAAAAGTGTGGTGGAATCTCTTTGTCTGGGGGTTGGCCATTTGTTGGGAATACTTTTATTGTGCGTTCCTGCATGATAGAATATTGGACTGGATGGGCCTTGTAGTTATTTCCAACTCTATTATTATGACTTTTGCACAGGAACTATGAAAGGATCTGAAAGGACCACACATTTGATGCCACAGCAGTGAGACAGGAGGAGGTTGTCATATAGATGGCAAAGTTAAGTGGCCTCACAGTTGGTCATAGCCACGGAATCGACAGCACCACCTTAGCTTACAATGCATCCAGTCAGCGTGAAACAAGACTGAACTCTTACGGCAAAAGAGAAGAAAAATCTTTAGTGCAAAGTTTTCCAAGCTGTGCAGTCTTTAGGTGTGTTGCACAAAAAACTTTTGAGTCTATGATAATTAAGCAATAAATAATATGGGCTGCTGTGAGTTTTCTGGGCTGTATGGCCATGTTCCAGAAGCATTCTCTCCTGACGATTCGCCCACATCTATGGCAGGCATCCTCAGAGGTTGTGAGGTCTGTTGGAAACTAGACAAGTGAGGCGTATATATCTGTGGAAGGAAACCATGAAAATGAACAAAATCTGGCTACCAGTATTTAAAAACTCTAAAATCAGGACACTAAATAAAGTACAACACTCTGAAAACAGGGGAATGCCAAACATGAAACAATAAGGGCCAGCTAACACCTCCCAGCAAAGGATTCCTCCAGGCAGGAATCAGCCAAGCCTTGAAGTTGCAAGGCCATTAAATGCTAATCAAGGCGATTAATTGCAACATTCACACTTTCCTCCAGCAGAAAAGAGTTATTTCCTCCCACCCTGGACCTTCCATAGATATATAAACCTCCCTTGCCTAGTTTCCAATGTTCCTCACAACCTCTGAGGATGCCTGCCATAGATGTGGGTGAAACATCAGAAGAGAATGCTTCTGGAACATGGCTATTCAGCCCGGAAAACTCACAGCAACCCAGTGATTCTGGCCATGAAAGCCTTTGACAACACAAAGAATAACATATTATTGAAAATATAAATAAAATATTTTCATGAGATATGTTGTGTCCCCATACATTTTGCTATTGCAATGTATATATGTATCCCTGTCCCTTTCTTATAAGGGGATGGTTTAACCTTCAGTTTACTGTGTTGTGAACTGCTGCAGGTCTAAAACATGTCACCAACATGAAATGTTTGGAAAGCTCTGTTTTAGTGCCATGGCTGCAGTTGTTACCTGCTGGTTACACGGAGCTTGCAAGTCTACTTGCCAGCTTCCACCTGTTTCAGGAAAAATACATTTTCACAGCACTAGATTCTGTTTTGAAAGGCCTTTTCTATTCTGGATATTTTCTTTCACATTAATGTGACCCTTCCATGAACCATGATTGTACATGAATATGTGAGGTCCTTAAGACTGCCGGATATATATAGATCTTTCTTCCATTCCCATCACTTGTCTGCCTCATGTCGTGCCTTATTGTTCTGAAGATATTCAAATGTGTAACTATGCTGACTGAAGCACACCTGCTTCCAGGAAGGTTAGGATTATAGACTCCAGGTATTTCTAGACTGCTGTTCATCACACCTTATCCCAGATTGGTTTACGATATGATTCTAAAACATACAAATAGCACCTAAAACAATGATGATGACAGAATGAAAGATGCAATAAAATATCAAATTGATAAGGTAGCAAAGTGATTATATTTAATGGTGTGAGGAAAGTGGGGTTTTCCTCACCCCATTAAACTGAGATTCATTTTTGTGGCCCTCAACCCTCCTTTTTTAAAAAAATTAAAAAATAGCCAAACTGGCTGAAAAACACAGGAAAAATGCCCAAATCACCACAAAAAATCCCTTGAATGTATTACTCATAAATGTCTCTCCAACAGCACAAATCAGCTATTTTTCAGCCAGTTTCCAGAATGGAAAGTGATACAACTCACACCATGGCGGCAGTGACTGTGTAGTCTATGAAGGCAGATGCATGTGAGAAAGTGGCCTTCCTGCATACTTACTTAGGATAGAAGAAAGTGGCTCTCATCTATACTTAGCCTGCAGAAGAGAAGGTTGAGAGGAGACACGATAGCCATGCATAAATACGTGAAAGGATGCCATAAGGAAGAGGGAGTAGACTTGTTTTCTAGGACTCGGAGCAATGGGTTCAAATTACAGGAAATAACAACAACAACAACAACAACAACAACACACACTTTATTTATATTCCACCTTATCTCCCTAAGGGGACTCAGAGCAGATCACAGTACACATACATATCAAACATTCAATGCTGTTTGGACAGACAGGACAGAACAGACAGAAAGGAGGTATGTTGTCTCAAAGTCCAGTTTTGCAGCCTTGGAGGATGAGTTCAGATTCAGTCACAAGGGGGTGCTGTTGCTCCATTCTCTATGACAAAAAGCCATCAGGACTTCCTCCTTCCACCTTCCTTTTGGTCATTGCATTTCTGATCTTGTTCTTTATGGTGTCGTAAAATACCTCTCCCGCTGATTATCGGTACTTGATTTCTCTACTTACAGCTCTAAACTGTTTTAGGTAAGCAGTGAGCTGGGCTTGACAGTCAAATGCTCACCCCAACTGGGCTTCGAACTGGCCATCTTTTGGTTGATAGATCTTATTACTGCTGGTGATTTACCAGCTGTGCTAAAGCCCAAAGGAGATTCCACCTGAACATTAGGAAGAACTTCCTGGCTGTAAGAGCTGTTATCTCTCAGTGAGGTGGAAGCTCCTTCCTTAGAAGCTTTTAAAAAGAGGCTGGATGGCCATCTGTCAGGTATACTTTGATTGTGCTTTCCTGCATGGCAAGGGGTTGGACTGGATGGCCCATGTGGTTTCTTCCAACTCTATGAGTCTATAATTCTACACCAAAGTGAGGAAGAAGTTACTCCAAGATGTATATATGATGCACAGGGCCTTCTCACCCCCAACATGTGGTAACACCACTTAAAATGGGTTTGCCCTGTGTCAGGGAAAGTTGGGGAATGCTCTGGAACTTCCCTGAAGCTCCATACTTTGGGGTGGATCTATACTGCCCTATATCCCAGGATCTGATCCCAGATTATCCAATTTGAACTGGATTATATGAGTCTACACTGCCGGATAATTTGGGATAAGCAGATAATCTGGGATCAGATCCTGAGATATAGGGTAGGATAGATCCAGCCCCAGTTTACAGGTACCTTTTCTGACATCTTTGGCCATGTAAGGAAGTCACATATGTCAGCAGTTAGGGGTGGCTGTCCAGTGGAGTCAAATCAGGTTCAGCTTGAGTAGACATTCTAGATCAGAACTTCTCAACCTGCAACCCTTCAAGTGTTTAGACCTCCAACAGTTCTAACCAGCTTGTTCAGTGGTCAGGAATTCTGAAGTCCAAAACACCTGGAGGGCTACAGGCTGAAGAGGCATGGTGTGATAGACTCTATCCCACCACCATAGTACAATGGAGATGAGCAGTGTAGCTATTCCCAGGGGTGGTTTGGAGTACTGCTCCTCCAAACCAACCTCAGATTAAGTGGCTCATGTATGTACATGGGCCCTGAGAGATGATGATGATGATGATAATAATAATAATAATAATAATAATAATAATAATAATAATAATACTCCTGACCTCACAATCGTGTTAAAAAACAAAGTATGGATTGTCGATATAGCAATCCCAGGTAACGGCAGGATTGAGGAGAAACAACTGGAAAAGCTGACACAATATGAGGATTTGAAGATCGAATTGCAAAGACTCTGGCACAAGCCAGTCAAGGTGGTCCCAGTGGTGATTGACATACTGGGCGCAGTGCCTAAAGACCTTGGCCTGCACTTAAACACAATCGGTGCTGACAAAATTACCACTGGCCAGCTGCAGAAGGTCACCTTACTGGGATCTGCTCGCATTATTCGCCAATACATCACACAATCCTAGACACTTGGGAAGTGTCCAACATGTGATCCAGTATAACAGCCAGCAGAGTGTCTGCTGTGAACTCATCTTGTGTTTCAAATAATAACAACAACAACAACAACAACAACAATAACAATAATAATAATGTTTTTTATACCCTGCTTTTTTTCTCCACAAGGAGACTCATTATCTCAACTTAAAAGACAGTAAACATGAACTTGGGAGAGATTTCTCTCATGGCTGAATTAATATTAGTTACATTCCATCTCAATGCTTTATAACAATTTGCCTTCCTTTGGATGGTGGAGTCAAGAGGACCAGAACAGAAAACTACGTACCTTATGGTTGAGGCAGGTGAGTGAGTGCAGGTGACAGGGAGTCACACTGGTCTTTAAGCATGTGAAGCTATTAACTAGTGCGTAAAAGAAACTAAAGAGGTTACTAAGGTTTAGCCAGAAGCTGCAGAGTCCTTGTGTGGGAGGCTTTTGACAAGCATCAGACAATCGTAGCTAGAAAATAAGAAGTAAAATTGTAATTATAGTAAAAGGGGATGCGTTGGTACTTGAGATTGCTTCATTGTTCAGCATTACTATATATATATATATATATATATATATATATATATATATATATATATATATATAAAGAGTGATGGCATCACGGCGACCCACAAAACAACAAAACTACAGGCCCCCCAACCTCAAAATTTGACAACACAACCCATCATCCATGCCTCTAGGTTGATACAACAAAAAGAAAAGAAAAATAAAGTCCTAATTAGAGGGAGAGGAATAATTGCTTTTATCCAATTGATGCCAGTTAGAAGGCTAAGCTCCTCCAACTTGGTCTCCTAGCAACCCAATAAAAAATAATAAAAAACACTAAAAATAATTAAAAACACTAGAAAATTAATACAATGAAGTACTATAATAACAGAAAATAACTAAAAATAATACAAGAAAATAATAAAATATAATAAATAAAAAGATAACTTACAATAAAAATAATTTAAAAACACAAATAACGTCAAATAAAAATTACACAACAATTTTTAACCAATACCACCACCACTTTGCCACAGCAACGCGTGGCCGGGCACAGCTAGTGTGTGTGTGTGTGTGTGTGTGTGTGTATATATATATATATATATATATATATATATATATATATATATATCGGTATGTATATCCTCTAGTCACTAGTGAAAGAATGAGTACATTATTCAGTGCTATAGGAATGAAAGGTCATTTCTGAGCAAGCTGATTTAAAAGGTGAAAGCTTTGCCCTTGCCTGTTAGTGTTTGTTCTTCTTCTCTATTTCCGGTGAAAAACATCTTAACTGAGTACAGGTGACCGGGTGCTTTCCCATTATCCCTGAACACTGCCTCCACACTGGCTGGGGCTAATTAATTGTACCTGGAAAGCAACTGTTTGCCTTCCCTGTGAAACAACGTGACAACCTATAAATACGATGCTTGAGGAAGGCAGTGGTATGGTGAGACTTTACTGTGTCAAGGTCTATGCTGTTTAATACACAGCATGCAGCAAAAGATCTGACCACTACTGTTCCCACTCCCAATATTAAATGACCCTGGGCAGTGAGGACTCTCTGCTGCCTCTGCAATGGCTGGAGAAATCCCTGTCTGTATTATACCTGGGGCCAAACCGGCATTTGCCACACTGGCTCAGCCCTGGGTTATGGGTTGGTGTATATTTGCCCTACGACTACAAATTTGGAGACTATGATTTGAATCCCTGATTGGCCATGGAAAACCACTGGATGATAATGAACAAGTCACACACTTTCGGCCATAGAGGAAGGCGATGGCAATGGCACCTACCTCATCCTTGGACAAATCTTGGCAAGAAAATCCAATGATAGGTTTTCCTTAGGATTGCCATAAATGACGTTGTACTCACCTCATTGGATCACTATTCAGATCCTTTGTGTGTAACCATGGAAAGTCTAAGGTGGGGGTCACATCAACAACCCAGATTTCCCTGAACTGCAGTCATTCATCTTTTCAAAATCAGAAATGACTGGACTTTGGGAGGGACACAGTTTTTTTTTAAAGCTTTAAATAGTCTGTTCCTGGCAAATGTCCTTACCTCAAAGAATCATGCCTCCAGATCCAAATAGAGCAGTGGTTCTCAACCTGTGGGTCCCCAGGTATTTTTGCCTACAATTCCCAGAAATCCCAGCCAGTTTACCAGCTGTTAGAATTTCTGGGAATTGAAGGCCAAAACATCTGGGGATCCACAGGCTGAGAACCACTGTTCTAGAGGAATGATAATAATAACAACAATAATAATAATAATAATAATAATAATAATAATAATAATAATTTTGCAATGATAGGGCCTCACAGGTATATAGGGAGGTTCTGATGGTTACACTGAAGGTTTGGTTGGACTGTCCAATTCTCATCCCTTTACAGTTTTTGAGGAACAGATTACCCAAAACGTATGTATCAAGATATTTTTATTGTTGGAACAATAAAAACCCAACTGTTCTGCTTATCATGGAATCATAAAGTTGGAAGAGACCTTGTAGGCCATCCAGTCCAACCCTCTGCCAAGAAGCAGGAAAATCTCATTCAAAGCACTCCCAACAGATGGCCACCCAGTCTCTGCCTCCACCACATATATTTCTGTAGAGTAGAGATGGAACACCCCTGCTCTACTCATCAGATGTTTTAGACCTTCAGACTCATCAAATGTTTCAGCCTTTGGCCAGTATAGTAAATAAAAGGGTTTGTGGGAGTTGAAAACATCTGAAGGGGCAACGTTTCCTCATCCCTGCTGTAAGTTTGTTCTACTCATGACCATGATCCTGCATTTGGAGATAAGCAATGATTGTATTATACAACTTTTGTGATGAATGACAATATTATGTGACTGAATGCACCCCCAAATGTGCAGATACATACAAAGGAATGTGCATGGATACCCACATGAGCCTGAGATCTGTATGGGCAATGATGCCACATAAGCAATTTCACAACCACAACCTTGCACTGAATGTGAATATTACATGTTGAATAAATTGTCCAATTGCTTTCATAAGGCTAAGAGATCAAAAGAATTCTGGCCCATGTTTCATTTGGAATGTTTTACACAGAGCTTGAAAATCATTTCTGGATAGCAGAAAAGTAAACACAGCTGTTATCTTAGCACTAGCCTCTATACAGCTTGGTTACCAAAAAGATTGGCTTGATACTCGCACCCGTCCTCTGATTTGTACAGTTTCTTCGCAAGTTATTTGCTTCTGAGACTCGCCAGTTTTTCTTCTGTTTTTAGTTCTATAAAGTTGGCTTTTTTTTTTTTTGCAAATTGTGGCATGAATTGTATTTAGATGTTTGGGTAAATCACTTGTCCTTTATGCCTAGCCAGGATCCCAAGACAAACATTTTTCAACTAACCACACAGCCCTTCCAGCCCATTTTGTAGCAGTGCCCAATGATCATTTCTCAAATATCCCAGTGCCCCCAACAGGCTAGGAACCACTATTCTAGGTAGTATATACAGATATTGATTGGCTTAGAAGCTATGCTTTTGAGAATTATGTATAGAAGGTACTTCTTTTTTATCTACTAGTGATTTGCTTCTTGTAGATTTAGCTGAACATTATAAGACAAGCAATTATAGTTTTAAATAAATGAGTGAGAATAAATTTAGAAAACAACCCTTTCCCTAGTTAGCAGCCTTAAATGGAACAAGGAACAGTTCAAAGTGTGAAATTCATCATTGAACAAAACAGAACTCATTCATTATCTCTTAGCGCCATCTCGTGGCTTCCAACTGAGTCCCTCCACAATTTAGTATTCAAGAAGAAAGGGAAGCAACCCAAATATCCTAAAAGCACCACTTTTAAGTTGGTAGACCCTTAACTAAGAGAAGGATTTTTTAAAATGTGTTTTTTCCACTTTTGCTGGGTTCTTGCAGCTCCAAACCCAGCCAATGTTGAGGGCCCACTATACTTGGGCTGGTAGTCCATCTCTAATGCAACTATATGCTCCTTCCAAGGAATAAATCCTGCTGAACTCAATGGGACTTCTTTCTAGGAATATATGTTTGGGATTTTACTGTAATTCCTCTCCTACTGTATCTGTTTTTCATAAGTGGCCATTTTATCTACATGGACTCTTTTCAGAGCTTTAAAAAACCCAACTTTTCTGAGTGATAGATTTCAGAAGCTTCAGATCATGTGACCCCAGTTATGTTGGCTGGTAGAGTCTGGACACTTTTTAGTCCAAAAAGTTATAGATTTAATTTACAACATTTTATTTTACTTGCCTTAAGTGTCTACATCATACACCATTATTTGCCCTTGAAATTCCATCATATCCAAATTCCTGGGAGGAAAGGCAAGAGACAAATGTTAGAAAGAAGCAAACAGATCAATGGGATGTGAATGTGCGAAACGTGCAATTATTTTATTTTTTTTCCTATACAAAAATCTATAGATTCTTATAGTCATATACAATTTTTTAGCCATAGTAGTAGAGGTGCTGTTATTTTCTAAACTTTCCCCATGGAGAAAATTGATGTTATGAAACCAACTCTGAATTCTAAATCACATGTTTTCCTGATAAAATTAATCTCTTTTGGAGGAATGGATTGATAAATTTGGAAGGGAGTATGTTTGTTGGCATAACCTTTCATTCTGTCTTCTTTTTTTACTATACACTATTAACAATTGGAGCCCCCGGTGGCATAGTGGATTAAACCGCTGAACTGCTGAACTTGCTGACAAAAAGGTTGGTGGTTCGAATCCAGGAGCGGAGTGAGCTCCCGCTGTTAGCCCCAGCTTCTGCCAACCTAGCAGTTCAAAAACATGCAAATGTGAGATCAATAGGTACTGCTCCAGCTGGAAGGTAAAGGCTCCCCATGCAGTAATGCTGGTCACATGACCTTGGAGGTGTCTACGGACAATGCCAGCTCTGTGGCTTAGAAATGGAGATGAGCACCAACCCGCAGAGTCGGACAAGACTAGACTTAATGTCAGGGGAAAACCTTTACCTTTTATTAATAATTCCTCTAAAGAGAATTAAGTATCCTTTTACACTATGCAATCGTATAATATAGGTCCACCCTATGGAATCCTGGGATAGATAGTTTAGGGAGGGGTATTTATTTTTGAATAAAAAAAACTCCAGTGTCTTTTTTTATAATAAAACATCAACATCATTCATATGGAGTTCTAACAATCTAGCTCTGTCAGTTCTATTATTTATTTATTTACCATATTTATATCCCGCCTTTCTCTTCCCCTGGAGGGACTCAAGGCAGCTTACAAACAACACTTCAAAGTGCCTTTTATTTACTCTAATTTCATTAATTGCATTTAATTGTTATATATATTTACTTCTTCTTCTTCTAAAATCTTATTTTTTGTGGTTTGATTTCACCTTTACTTTGACAAATGGTTTCCATGTACAGTAGAGTCTCACTTATCCAACATAAACGGGTCGGCAGAACATTGGATAAGCGAATATGTTGGATAATAAGGAGGGATAAAGAAAAAGCCTATTAAACATCAAATTAGGTTATGCTTTTACAAATTAAGCACCAAAACATCATGTTATACCACAAATTTGACACAAAAAGTAGTTCAATACACAGTAATGCTATGTAGGAAATTACTGTATTTACGAACTTGGCACCAAAATAACACGATGTATTGAAAACATTGACTACAAAAAAGTGTTGGATAATCCAGAACGTTGGATAAGTGAATGTTGGATGAGACTCTACTGTATTATCAAATAGATGTTTTGTCTTTCATTTTGTTAATCTTAATGTATAGGTCCAACACGGCTATAGCCCACATCATGTTTCACCAATTCCTTATTGATAAATTCTCCAGATTTTTTTCAACTCCAATGTCTTATCAAACTACAAAGCCCATGATTCCACAAAATGTTGCTGACAGTGAAAATAAAACCATAATACCATAACTGTGTGATATGAAAATGCGGTCTCAAAAACAGGTAATCAATCCAAACAGTAGGTGTCGCTCTTGTGCAAGGCATGGAATACCAAAAGCTTACATGACTTTCTTGGGTTGCATCCAGTTGTAAGTAATACATTGAAATCAATGGAATTTATTAATTGGACGATCTTACATTTTTTCCAGGTTTTTTAAATTGTTGCATGTTTTCTAGCTGTTTCCAACCTTTGGTGACCTAAAGCAAGTCTGTATTATACTGGATCTACACTGCCATGTGATACGGTTTGAAACTGCACTACATGGTCAGTGTAGACCCCTTGAATGCTGCTCAATGCAGTTCAAACAGCAGTATATAGGTCTACAACAGGCATGGGCAGACGGTAGGCTGTTAGGAATTGTGGGAGTTAAAGACCAAAACACCTGGAGGGCTAAAGTTTGCCCATGCCTGGTCTACACTGACCATATAATGTATTTCCAAATGCATTATTTGGCTGTGTAGATCCAGGCACAGTCCATTATCTGAGGACCCTTCCACACAGCCATATAACCTAGAATATCAAAGCAGAATATCCCACAATATCTGCTTTGAACTGAGTTATCTGAGTCCACACTGCCATATATTCCAGTTCAAAGCAGAAAATGTGGGATTTTATTCAGCAGTGTGGAAGAGGCCTGAGTCTACACTGCCAAATAATCCAGTTCAAAGCAGATAATCTGGATTTTATACAGCTGTGTAGAAGGGGTCTTAGGATGATTTGATTCATACTGTCCTTGACTTAGAACCAGGATGAACTGCATTTAACTGCATTATATGGTTCTATACTGACCATATAATGTAGTTCAAACTAACAGTGTAGCTCCAGGCTCAGGTTCAGAGGAAGGCAAGGACAAAGCTTCTGCAGAGGACACCAAGAAAACCCTATGATAGGGTCGGCATAACTTGGAGTCAATTAGGTTAAACTCTTGTGCCGGCAGGACTACCAACCAAACAGTCGACGGTTCAAATCCACAGGGAGTGGGGTGAGCTCCTGTCTGTCAGCTCCAGCTTCACATTTGGGGACATGAGAGAAGCCTCCCACAGGATGGTAAAACATCCGGGCATCCCCTGGGCAACGTCCTTTTAGACAGCCAATTCTCTCACACTAAAAGCAGTTTCTCAAGTCACTCCTGACACGAAAAAAAAATCCCATGCAACGGAGATGGACAACTTCTCTTTCATTGTATGCTCACATCCATGGTAAAGTCAAAAACAGGATATTTGTGTTAGTTTTCCATTGGCTGGGTTGGAATGATTCCATATCTTGGATTCAGCCCTTGCCAACATGTATATCTTGCACAAATGAAATATTACCATTTATCTTTCAGACTCTACTCTAAAAAAAATCCCAAACAGCCCCAAAAAATCAATTGAAAGCTGTTCAGCTTAATTATTAATGGCTGCAGAGCTGACTAATCATGTTTGCACAGTCGTTCTGTAAACAGGTTGAACACAAAACGCCGTGTAGTCCAGTCCCTGAGTGTCTAGCACCGATTCTCAATATAAACACACCTTTCAGCTACTATCTCTCAATGCAACAAGTTCAGGGGAGATAGGCAAGATTAGGGCAAGCTCAATTTCTCAGGACAAAAGCCTGGATTCAGCTGTCTTTAACAATACCATTTGAAGGGTGATGGAATGCCGGCTCTGTTGGGCTCAATATCCCACCGAGGCATAATGCACTTTTACCCTCCTGTAGGTAAATTATTTTTCCTTAGGGCAATAATATGGATTTTGTTTCCAGAATAAGACATCCCATGATATGAAAAAAATTGTGCCATCTTTAACCAAGCTTGGTTTTTTTCTTCAAAAAAATAGTACTGTATGTTGCTTTTCTATTTCCTTCTTCTCCTATGAACCCAAAAGTCAGCAAGCTTTACGTGCACAATAACCTTACAATGTAGGATCAATTGAGTGATGGCAATGGGCTCATAGCCTCTGAAATGATCTACATTGAGGCCAGTTTATGATGTCCATTCTAAAGCCCCTTCTACACTGCCCTATATATCCCAGGATCTCATCCCAGATTATTTGCTTATCCCAGATATCTGGCAGTTTAGACTCATATAATCCAGTTCAAAGCAGATGATTTGGGATCTGATCCTGGGATATAGGACATTGTAGATACAGCCTTAATCAGTGGGATGTGCCTGAATCCCTTGAAAGTACCAGATCTTGTTTGAAGATAAACAGGGTCAGCCTGGCTAATACTTGAATAGGAGACTACTAGCAAATACCTGGTTGTGTAGACTATTGGCCCTTGTACACTGCCATAAAATACAGAATATCAAGACAGATAATTCACATTATCTGCTTTGGATTATCTGAGTCTATACTGCTATATAATCCAATTCAAAGCAGATAGTCTGGATTTTATATTGCAGTATAGAAGGGGCCTCTATTTCAGGGGAAGGATCCCACCTCTAAGTATTCCTTGCCTGAGGAAACCCTTGGAAATTCATGGGGTTGCCATAATAATTCAACAGGCAATTGGAAGGCACATATACACTTAAAATGAGGAAAACAATCTAAATGGTAAAGGATTTGGAAACTAAATTTATGAGGAAAAGATAAGGAACCTGGATAATATGTTTAGGTAGGAGAAGCAAAGATGACATGAGAGCCAATTTAAGAGATTTGAAGAGATATTATGGAGAAGATGGAGGGACATTTCTGCCCCTCTGGAGGATCGGATCAGAGCTAATAGAGCCAAACTGTAAGGCCCCTTCTACACTCCATATAATCCAGATTATCAAACCAGATAATCCACATTATTTGCTTTGAAGTGGATTATATGAGTCTACACTGCCATATAATCCAGTTCAAAGCAGATAACCTGGATTTTATATGGCAATGTACAAGGGACCAGAGAGAAGAGATTCTGAATTTACATTAGGGAGAACTCCCTGGTATTATTAGAAGGCACAGCTTTGAAATGTAACAGGGTCTCCTTCAGTAGCTTGCCATCCAATAAACAGAATTGGATGGTAACTATCAGAGGTACTTTGGTTGTGAATTTCTGCACTGACAAGGAGCTAGACTACATGGCTCTTTCAACTTGGTGATTCTATAATATATCTATCCCTATTTCACCATGAGATGCTGATGCAAATGGATATGATGCAAATTCAAAATGACAGCACTACAATTTCACTTTAACTGCCATAGCGGCATCCCATGGAATTTTTGCCATTTAATGAGACACTAGAAGAACCTATATGGCTTTTAAATATCCCCTCTCTAAATGCTCATTGCAGAATTCTATAGGATGGTTAAAGTGGAACCATGTTGCCATTTAATGTGTCTTGCAAAAGAGCCCTGGAAAGAAACACTTTTTAAAAAATTTGGAAAGAAAAGAATGCTTGGAGAAGCGGTGAAGAGTTGTACTCCAGATATGTTTTAAAGTAACCACATGGTGGCAATCTATGACTTATTTTACAAATGGGGTACTTTTGCATTGTAGTTGTGTGCTTCAAGTAGTTTCAGACTTATGATAACCCTATGGTGGATCCATCACAGGGTTTTCTTGGCAAGATTTCTTTAAATGATGTTTACCATCACCTTCTTCTGAGGCTGAGAGAGTATAACTTACCCAAGCACACCCAGAGGGTTTCTATTGTGTTTTCATGGCCTTTATGAATGATAATCTACATCCTCCACTTTCTCTTCGACTCTCTTCCATAGGCACAAGTTCAAACTGTCATCTACAGAACAATTTCTGATAGTAATTTTCAGGGAAATAATTAAATTGCAAGATCCTGACACTGTTTCCATTATTATGAAAGAAAGAAAGAGAAACACATACAGTGACTGCAACTCTCATGAAAGTCATGGGTCCTCATGTGACCAAGAATGCCAACCAAAATGCATGTGCCTTCTTTGGTTCACTGAAGGTATAGCTACACCAGGCATAGGCAAACTTCAGCCCTCCAGGTGTTTTGGACTTCAACTTCTACAATTTCTAAGAGCCTACCAGCTATTGGGAATTGTGGGAGTTGAAGTCCAAAACACCTGGAGGGTAGAAGTTTGCCCATGCTTGAGCTACAGTGTAGAAATAATGTAGTTACGCTGCAGATGTAATGTAGTTTGATACCACTTTAATTGCCATGGCTCAATGCTATCAAACCCTGGGATTTGTAGTGAGATAAGGTACCAGTACTCTTTGTCAGAGAGGGCAAAGACCTTCTAAAACTACAACCCATAATTCCATAGCATTGAGCCATGGCAGTTAAAGTTGTGTCAAACCTTACTCTACTTACAAATGCACTTTCACTTATTTCCAGAGCTTGGAGATGTCATTTTGGGGGGTTAAAATCCAAGAATCCCCAGTCGACATGATGAGAGAGAGAGAAAAGGAACACTTTCAGACCCCTTCTACACTGCCATATAAAATCCTGATTATCTGGCTTTCTATCAGGCTCACGTAATTACTTTTGAACTCAAAACAACTTCATGATTGATGATCAATGAATGAAATGAGCTATATTA
Source organism: Anolis carolinensis (assembly GCF_035594765.1). Classification (NCBI taxonomy): domain Eukaryota; kingdom Metazoa; phylum Chordata; class Lepidosauria; order Squamata; family Anolidae; genus Anolis; species Anolis carolinensis. Next base: position 30,988,959 of record NC_085843.1, read on the forward strand.
TTTTGAAAAAAAACTTATCTTGCTATCTATATGGGTCTGTGGATGAAAAATAAAAAAGGGCTAGTCTTGGTGCACAGGGGTTAATGGTCTTGCTTTTGGAAGCTTCTCAGGTTCATGCAAATTGGGAGGGGGGGTTCTATTTTCTCCTGATCACAGAAACATGAAACAATATTTATTTCCGGCATTTGTACTCTACCCTTCTCACCCAGGGGGACTCAGGGCGGCTTACAACAGTTGGCAACATTTAATGCCAAGGATATAATAATAAAACAACAACAGTATATATCATCAATTAAAACTATAAAAAATACATCATTAAAATACATTATAACATTTAAAACATATGTAAATTAGATCCATTTGTCTAAAAACCTCATGCTTCAGCCGTAAATCAGACCATGTCGATTAAATTGGAGAAGAGCAAGAACTTCACAATATCTTTTCAGATCATTGCAAGGGTGCACAACATACGGCCCATAGACCACTTGTGACCAATTGTAGACATTAGCCATTATGGCCTCTCTCACAATCCCCGCTTGCTACCATCTTGGAAACAGCCTATCCAACATTGGTAGCCATGGTGGTGGGTCTTATGTGAATCTCAGGGCATGGCCTAGAGTCCCCTAGTAATGGGCTGACACAACCATGACACCAAAAATCATTGGCTTAAACTAAATTGGGTATTTGGGCATCCAGGGAAACTGGCAAGGCAATCTAGGTAAGACCAGAAAGGGTGTGGAAGCTGTCTTTTGCCATTGTGAAATCCTAGCATGCCTACTTCACCCTTATTTCTCCATTTTCTTAACTTCCTAGTCAACATGTTTTCTTTTCCAGGTATAGTTCTTGTAACAGTATTTGCTTGAATTAGAGGAAAGTTTGCTCTGCAAACGGCGTTCACCTTTGCCAGATGGGAGCAGCTGTTCCCTTGACATTCTCATAAGGCTTTGTGTTTGCATAGACTTTTGTCAGCAAATATCCCACCCTAAACAAGCCACTCGCCTTACCTTGCTTTCCAGAGCTGATAGGAGAGTCGCGGGTGGTGTCAAAGGACACCTTCTCTGCTTGTCCTTTCCTTTCATTTACAGACACCCACCTCCAAGACGGCGCCACCAGATCATTTACCTCCTTCATTAATCATCTTGGGGAGGTGGATGGGAACCTGGCTAGCCAAAAAAAAAGGCGGAAGCAAAGATTATGGATGGCAATGCTTTAGGGAAACATCTTGGCAATGCAAAGCTGACACACTTCTGTCCTGATTAAGTGGTTGTTCTCACCTACCTATCTATGGAAAACCCTGGAAAGGAGGGAAATATTTGGGCCTACAGAAAAGTCTGATAGGTTACTATCAACAGCCAATATGGTCTGCTAGACAGCATTGAAACGGAACCTGGGAAAACATGCGTTCAGTCACCAATGTTGGGATTGCCAGATTTACAGACCAGAGATTTCCCCCCTTTTTCTCTCTCAATTGAATGATGATATTGCTACACTGTTACTGAAAGACATGAACTAGTTCCTTGGTTTTCCTGACAACCAACAAGATAGTACATAAATTTATTTTGTAGTCATTGATACTCTTCTAAAAACTATGACTGGATTAGTCTTCATGTCTGATGCATGTGCAAACCCACCTACAGAAATGAATTGACAGTTCAAGATTGTAGAGGCTGAGGTGTACACAGGATGCCACTGTACATGAGCATTGTTCATTCTGTTGGCTATCAAATGTGCTGATGTGAATTTGATTGCACATGTATTATGGAACATCACAATATGCTAATGAGGTGGCATTGCGCAACTGCCACGTAAGTAGCTATGGGGAAGCCCCTTCTGTCTGTCCCAATTATTTTTCTTCTTTCAGTTCCCAAATTTCTAGAACTGAAGTAACTTAAAACTTCGGTTCAGCATTTAGAAATACTGCTTAGGCATCCAAAGAGAGGCAGGGTAAGTTACCAAGTAAATAGTAACAGGGGAAATATAGGTTGTAGATATGGACAAATTCCAGTGTCTCTCAATCTGCAACACTAGCCATTTAGGATTGAAGGGAAATTTCATTCACAGGGTAAAAGTGTCCCCCCTTTAGCTACATCTCTACACAAATGTAAAGTTATGCTCCATCTCCTCACTTAAGGATCCCTGGTGATATAACAGAAACTTGTAAAGGAAGCAAGGCAAAGGCCCCTTACACACAGCTGAATAAAATCCCACGTTATCTGCTTTGAACTGGGATATATGGTAGTGTGGACTCAGATATTCTAGTTCAAAGCAGATACTGTGGGTTATTCTGCCTTGATATTCTGGGTTATATGGCTATGTGCAAGGGCTCACAGATAGCCATGTTATCATCTAAAGAACAAATTTCAACAATTGTAAGAGAAGATTGTGTGTGTGTGTGTACCTTCAGGTTGGCTGATGACTTATGGTGACCTCATTACTTTCATAGAATCATAGAATCATAGAATCATAGAATCATAGAATCATAGAATAGTAGAGTTGGAAGAGACCACATGGGCCATCCAGTCCAACCCCCTGCTAAGAAGGAGGAAATCGCATTCAAAGCACCCCCGACAGATGGCCATCCAGCCTCTGCTTAAAAGCCTCCAAAGAAGGAGCCTCCACCACAGCCCCGGGGAGAGAGTTCCACTGTCGAACAGCTCTCACAGTGAGGAAGTTCTTCCTGATGTTCAGGTGGAATCTCCTTTCCTGTAGTTTGAAGCCATTGTTCCGTGTCCTAGTCTGCAGGGCAGCAGAAAACAAGCTTGCTCCCTCCTCCCTATGACTTCCCTTCACGTATTTGTACATGGCTATCATGTCTCCTCTCAGCCTTCTCTTCTGCAGGCTAAACATGCCCAGCTCTTTAAGCCGCTCCTCATAGGGCTTGTTCTCCAGACCCTTAATCATTTTAGTCGCCCTCCTCTGGACGCTTTCCAGCTTGTCAACATCTCCCTTCAACTGTGGTGCCCAAAATTGGCCACAGTATTCCAGGTGTGGTCTGACCAAGGCAGAATAGAGGGGGAGCATAACTTCCCTGGATCTAGACGCTATTCCCCTATTGATGCAGGCCAGAATCCCATTGGCTTTTTTAGCAGCCGCATCACATTGTTGGCTCATGTTTAACTTGTTGTCCACAAGGACTCCAAGGTCTTTTTCACACACACTGCTGTCAAGCCAGGCGTTCCCCATTCTGTATCTTTGATTTCCATTTTTTCTGCCGAAGTGAAGTATCTTGCATTTGTCCCTGTTGAACTTCATTTTGTTAGTTTTGGCCCATCTCTCTAGTCTGTCAAGATCGTTTTGAATTCTGCTCCTGTCTTCTGGAGTGTTAGCTATCCCTCCCAGTTTTGTGTCGTCTGCAAACTTGATGATCGTGCCTTCTAACCCTTCGTCTAAGTTGTTAATAAAGATGTTGAACAGAACCGGGCCCAGGACGGAGCCCTGCGGCACTCCACTTGTCACTTCTTTCCATGATGAAGACGACGCATTGGTGAGCACCCTTTGGGTTCGTTCGCTTAGCCAATTACAGATCCACCTAACCGTAGTTTTGTCTAGCCCACATTTTACTAGTTTGTTTGCCAGAAGGTCGTGGGGGACTTTGTCGAAGGCCTTACTGAAATCCAGGTACACTACATCCACAGCATTCCCTGTATCGACCCAACTCGTAACTCTATCGAAAAAAGAGATCAGATTAGTCTGGCATGACTTGTTTTTGGTAAATCCGTGTTGACTATTAGCAATGACCGCATTTGTTTCTAAGTGTTCGCAGACCACTTCCTTAATGATCTTTTCCAGAATTTTGCCTGGTATTGATGTGAGGCTGACCGGACGGTAATTGTTTGGGTCGTTCTTTTTTCCCTTCTTGAAGATAGGGACCACATTCGCCCTCCTCCAATCTGCTGGGACTTCTCCCGTTCTCCAAGAACTCTCGAAGATAATTGCCAGTGGTTCTGAAATAACTTCCGCTAGTTCCTTCAGTACTCTTGGATGTAGCTGATCTGGCCCTGGGGACTTGAATTCGTTTAGAGTGGCCAGGTGTTCCTGGACAACTTGTTTCCCTATTTGGGATTGGATTTCCCCCAATCCTTCGTCCATTCCATGTTGCTGAGGTTGAAGATGGCTTTCTTTTTGTGAGAAGACCGAGGCAAAGAAGGCATTAAGTAGTTCTGCCTTTTCCCTGTCCCCTGTCGCCATCACCCCATCTTCTCCTTGCAATGGCCCTATCGCCTCCTTTTTCTTCCTTTTTCTACCAACGTAAGCAAAAAAGCCTTTTTTGTTGTTTTTTATGTCCCTGGCAAGCCTGAGCTCATTTTGCGCTTTAGCCTTGCGAACCTTTTCCCTACAGGTGTTGGCTATACGTTTGAATTCTTCTTTGGTGATTTCTCCCCTTTTCCACTTCTTGTGCATGTCACTTTTGAGCTTTAGCTCAGTTAGAAGTTCTTTGGACATCCATTCTGGCTTCTTTGCACTTGTCTTATTTTTCTTCTTTGTTGGCACTGTTTGCATTTGCGCCTTGAGTATTTCACTTTTGAAAAACTCCCATCCATCCTTAACTCCCTTGTTTTTTAATATCGGCGTCCATGGAATGCCGCTCAGTAATTCCTTCATTTTTTGGAAGTCAGCTCTCTTAAAGTCCAGAATGCGTGTTTGACTTGTCTTAGTTTCAGCATTCCTTTGTATTGCAAACTGCAGGAGCACATGGTCACTTGCCCCTAAGGATCCAACCACTTCAACGGTATTGATCAGGTCTTCCACATTTGTTAAGATTAGATCAAGAGTTGCTGATCCCCTTGTTGCCTCTTCTACCTTCTGGACCATAAAATTATCTGCAAGGCAAGTGAGGAATTTGTTGGACTTTGTACTCTTGGCTGAGTTTGTTTTCCAGCAGATATCGGGATAATTGAAATCGCCCATGACTACTATATCTCTTCTTTGTGCCTGTTTGGTCAGCTGTTGACAGAAGGCTTCATCAAGTCCTTCATCCTGACTTTCATTTGGTTTTCTTAGGCAAACAATTTATCAGAAATTGTTTTTCCAGTTCCATCCTTTGAAATATAGTGTACAATATATAGTATTCATTAGTGCTCTCCAATCCCAATATTATCAAGAGATGGCTCTGTTTAGCTCCCAAGACCAGATAGGATTTGCTGCCTTTAGGATCTTGAGGACACACAAGAGAAAATTAGTGGTTAACAATATTTTCCCCCAATCCATTTGGACTTTATCCAGCATTCAAACTAGTTGGTCTTTTACAGTTATCGGCATCTGGTTATCCTGAAGTTCTCAATTGAAGGGTCATTTTCAGTGTTCACTCTGTAGATGTAAACAGAAGTCCCCAGCTGCTACAGGCTACTTTTGGGCAGGAGGGTGGATGTAACTACTGCTCACTGTTTTATTAGAAGCCATATAGAGAAACCTCTCTTGTTGCTAACAATGGGGTGACCATCTTCATCTGCTCTATCAGTGCCTTAGCTCCAAAGGTCAATTTCCATTCTAATTCTTATGGTGCAGTTGGTACAGGAACATCCTTGCAGTGGGAAGAGAAAATCTGTCTGCTCTTCTTTTAAAATGATTAGTTATAAAGCACCCTGCAAAGATGATGTAGGTTTTAAGTAATATAATCCCAGAGTTCCTTGCAGAAGTAAAAAATCATTCTTGTAAATGTGGGCTCCTGCAATATTTTGTAAATATAGATATCTGCCTTAGATCCCATAGTATGAGAAAGGTGAGACAGAACAGATTAATATAAAATCATCTCTCCAGCCCTTATATTGAAAGGGACAGTTTGTTGGCTTGGACAGTAGTATGTAGATGTTATTCACTATAGGATAAGCAAGTTGTCTTCCATGAACTCATTCTCCAGCACCAGTCTACACATTGAATAAAAACCAATTGTCTGGAACAGTTTAATAACAGCTTATACACATAATTAATGATGTACAGATTTATGATAGCTTTACCAAAGCAATACCCTCCAAACATATTAGGATGCAACCCTTGTCTTCAAAAGCAAGACCAGCCCATACAGAGACATCAGTAGACTCAAAGACGCCTAATATAAAGGACCCCTTTATGCTACACAACTTTAGCACTATGATACCTCTTTCAGTGTCATAATTCCATCATATGAAATTCTGGGATGTGTAATTTAGATAGAGGCATTTCTAATTCTATGCCAGAGAGAGCTCTCGCGTAAATACATATCCCAGGATTTCATAGGATGGAATTATGACATATTACAACACTATAATGGTGTGGTATGAAAAGACTGTCATCTTGTCTTGGAATCAAGCATCTTTTCTACAAAGAAAATAGACTGGATTCCAGGAAGTACCTCTATGTCAATTCTTTTGCCTCCAGCACAGAGCTTTGTGTTGGTGCTGGGCAGCTGGCAATTATACACAGGAGAGAGGAGAAGTGGGGTGAGACAGACATTTTGACAATGGCAGCTGGTGGCATATTCCTTCCAGATTTGTGTCCAAGGTGCTAAGTCTTATTCCCAAATATGCTCATTACACTGGTGTAGCCAAGACTAAATTCTAGCCAGATTCACTTCCTCAGTAAAGAAAATATAATAATATAATATAATGTATGGGCTAACACATCAATTGGGAGATTAACTCAAGCAGGAAAAAGGAAAAGAAGAGGGAAAAGATTCCGCTCGAAACAAAGATACAGTAGAGTCTCGCTTATCCAACGTAAACGGGCCAGCAGAATGTTGGATAAGCGAATATGTTGGATAATAAGGAGGGATTAAGGAAAAGCCTATTAAATGTCAAATTAGGTTATGATTTTACAAATTAAGCACCAAAACATCATGTTTTACAACAAATTTGACAGAAAAAGCAGTTCAATATGCAGTAATGCTATGTAGTAATTACTGTATTTACGAATTTAGCACCAAAATATCATGATGTATTGAAAACATTGACTACAAAAATGCGTTGGATAATCCAGAATGTTGGATAAGCGAGATTCTACTGTATATTCAAATGCTCACAGTGCAGGAGAAAATGAAACATTTGATTCATTTTGTGCCTTAATGAGAAGTTCAATGCATTTAGTTCAATATGTGCTTTCTTGTGACTGCAAAGTGTCACATCCTCCTGACCCTTGTTTAACCTCCCATTGATGATCATTCTGAACCCTGCAAGAGATTCCCAGTGGCAGGTTTCCATTACAACAGGAGTATCTCTTCCTTCTTCCCCTGGTGCTTTTGATCTGATCCAAGAGCATAATACTTACTTAAACGCGCGCGCACACACACACACACACACACACACACACACGTATCAGTTAGAAATACAGGTGTATATATAATTGACTCTCCTAGCAGAATTTACATAATGTGTATTGAGCCTCTCCCGAATGTACTTCATATTACTTTTGATAAGGTCAACTCTTCGGCATGCCACATTAGTATTTATAATCCAGCTCTGAACTGGTCTTCCAAGCTATATGCAGGTGGAAAGTTTGAGAAAGGGAATGCACCAGCATTGTGCATGTGTGTCTTTCATTACCATGAAATCCAGTAATGCCATGCCCACATGGATTAGGATGAGCTGCAGCCCTGTGATATTAAACTACAACACAAATCTTTCCTGCATGCAAACATATGTGGCTTTTCAAGAATACACACACACACACACACACGTGTGTGCTTGTGTGCCTTTAAGTTGTTGATTCTATGAATTTCATAGGATTTTCTTAGGAAAGGAAATCTCAGAGATGGTTTCACCAGTACATTCCTTTGAAACATAGCTGACAGTGCATGGTATTCATTGGTGGCCTCCACTCCAAGAACTTAACCTTGATCGCCTTCCAAGATCAGACTGGATCTGATATATTCAGGGTTATTTAAGCCCACATATACATGCAAATTTGCATTTATTGTTGAACTACTAATTTGTTGTGTGTTTACTGATATTTTAAACATCTTGATCTCTGCCTTATTTGTACACAGTCCTTCGCATTATTTCTGCTTTACAAAATTCTGTGTCCCATTGACTTCAGTGGTATTTCCCCCACAGGTAAAAGCTCTCTTTAAATCCTTGATTTACTTCATGAGTAAATGGGAGGAACTGGATTTTCTCCTAACAACAAAATGTTTGAGAGCTCACTGTGGTTTCCTGGCCTCTTCTCAGTCCTCAAACATTGGATGGGGAAAATGACTGTGGCAAAGACTCCGAGCTTCTCACAAAATATTGCATTGGAACACTTGGAAAATGGGAAGCAGCAGCAAGAACAGTAAAGGATCTCCCCCAATCTAAGCAGCTCTTGGTGCCTCTAAATAACCACAGAACAATGGTACCTTTGTAGCTGCTCTCATATCTCCTTGCTGGGGAATATGCACTCCTTGCCTCACACTTACATTTATGTGCACATGTTTCTGCCCCTCCTAGGTACAGGATCTAAAATGAGACTAAAGGGAGGGCAGACCACCTTTGAAAGGATATTATTATTTTTTTAAAAACCCAACTACCCTGTACTACCAAGAAAAAAAAATCACCTGATATTGTAAAACTCACGGTGTATTTATCGGGGGTCCTTGGTTTCTGCTGAGGTTTGGTTCCAGAACTCCCATAAATACCAAAATATATGGATGCTCAAATCCAATTATATACAATGGCATAGTAAAATGGTATTCCTTATATAAAATGGCAAAATCATTTACTTTGTGAGAATATTTTCCAATTGTTAAAGGTAGCCACCATGTCTAAAGTAGGCCATTGTTGAGAAAGCCCTCCTTAAATCTCACTATACAGGTATAGGGCCGTGAGTGAATTAGATATATTCTTGGGCTTTAACAAAAACTTTTGTAACAGAGGTGGAAATAATACAGAAATAATAGGGTTCTGCACCATGCAAAAGAACTTGTTTCAACAAATATCTTAGGGTTTTGGGAGTTTTTTTGTGTGTGGATTTGTGACAGGTAAGGTAAGCCTTGCATGTGTATGCAAAAACATTCTGAAAGTTCTAGAGACCATTTGATAACTTCTTCCAAAATGCATCCAGGAATGATTTCACCTCTTTTCCTACTCTCCTTATTATTTACATTTTGTTGGCCCAACTTACACATCTATGCTTTTTTAAAACATGTTTGGTGCAAATGGTGAGGCAGGCTTATCTAGGATGTTATCCCACACGTCTCCTAAAATGGCTTGTGCCCTTCTTGTTTGAGACACCAGCACTATTTGCCAGAGAAGGTCATAGCATTGAGCCATAGCAGTTTAAGGAGTTCCAAACTGCATTAATTTCACAGCATCGTAGACACATCCCAAAAGTTGTTGTACTCCAGGGCAGGAACACCTCTGTACTTAACCACCACACTCCAGTCTAAGTAAAACCAGCAAAGCAGTTTATTGAAGATTACATAAAAAGCAGTTTAGCAAAATTAGTAAAAATGTCAAAGTCTAAATGTATGAAATAGTCCATAAGGTTCAAGGAAATGTAGGGGCAATGGCTCACTGGCACTCCTCCAGCTCTCTGAACATTGTCAGGAGTTCCCTGGGCTCAAGAGGGCAATGTAATGAAGACACACCACAAACTGAATTTCCTTGAGCCCAGCAGACTCCTGACAAAATGCAGAGAGCTGGAAGAGTGCCAATGAGCCACTACCCCTACATTTCAAGAGTCGTTTCAAAAGCATAGGAATTCAAAAGAACCAGGATATATTAGGCAGCATAAAATCCCATACAAAAATCCAGCAACAATCCTTCAAACCTGGAAGCATGAAACATGAACTAACGAAGACATGAAATTTGGAAATCCCTTAGCAGGCTTAACTAGGATTTGGCAAGAGATGTTGCCTCAATTACCAATGTTGACCAAACTACTGGAAGATTTCTCTGGCCTCTCTAATATACACATGAAATCATGCTGTTTTCCCTGACTAGCTGATAACGGTTTCTTCTCTAACAAGCGCATTTACCTTTGGAAATTCTGCAGCGCACCCCACAGTTTACGAAAACTAAGTGTCATCTCTATCAGCTCATTAAACTCTCCACCTGGTATTTCATCCTCTGAACTCATTTTAACCTCTGACCTTACTTCTCTCAGAGAATGACTTCTTGGCAGCATCTGGGCCCCTCTGGAATGGAGCCTTCACTAGCTGCTGGAAACACAGGAGACACAGACTGCTCAGTTTCAAGACTGAAAATCTCATGCTGGCTCGCAGGCCCAAAAATCATATGATCCACTTCCTCATTGACATTAGGAGCAGGCACAATCATGGGCTGTACTATAACAAAAATCTCTGTTTCTCCAGTCCCCCTATGCCTTTTTCCAAGTGCTGATGTTGCTAGAAAAACTTCCAGCATACAAAGGGTGAGAAAGAAAGAGAGTGAGAAAGTGAAAAAGAATTTCATAAAACAGAGTTTCTTTGTCAGATGTTTTGCTAACAAAGGTATGCCTATATTGGAAAATTACTGGCCATTTTTCAGTAGTTCATTTTTTTTTTAGTAAAGTGGTAGAACTTGGTGCTAAGAAAATGTTTTATACATCTTACAGAAGAAAAGGTGGGAAATGTGAGATCTCATTCTAACAAATAAGAATGATGCAAGAATTTATATTCTTAGCCTAGAACCAATCTAGGAAATTAAAGTCAACGGACCATAGGTGTCACTGTATTTAAAAAAGAATTGGTCTTATTGGTAAAGTGTTAAAGAAAAAATCCAATTAATAATGGCAACTTTCTCAATAGTTTCATCAGCAGAAAGAATGGGTACAGACATTCTTCCAATTGTTCTGCATGTAATAACTTTATCAGTAAACCAGATCATCTAATCTTAAATCAAAATCAGTTCACAGGAGGAAAAACAAGGTCAGGGTGTCCTTGAGTCCTCTGTGTGGCTTTATTGTATCATTTTTATGTCCAATTTTATCTTGCAAGAGCTGCCTTTTGTGTACTAGCACACAGGCAATTGTGTGCGAGATAACCATTCAAATAACTTAGCCAGGAAGAAGGTATCGACACAACAACTAAACTGAATGTGTACACAAAAGAGAGTCTAAAGAAGGAAGCACAAGAACATGAAAATTTTACAGTTCACAAATATGCTGTAAAAATAGTTTTCTTTTTTTTAGATTCCAAATGCACGCTCTGTTTAATAACAATATTTTTATGACAGGCAGATAAAATGTAGATGGTTTGTATTTTTACTGCATATTACTTAGCATTTTTCTACCTATCACAAATTCTAAAAATAATATGTCTTCTTTCTTGACTTTGGAAGCGGATTTCAAAAGCTGAAGATTTGGCCAGCAGGTTATAAAGTTTATTGCCCCTCTCTGTGTGACTCTCAGGTCTTGGGACATGATACAACTGTGGCATGCCAAACAACATTATGCAAAGTCCTGAAGGTGCTGACAGTAACTTGAGGGATAATGTATGTACAAAGCTCAAGGAACCCTTGGGATCTGGCTCCCATATGGTGGCTTGCCTAAGTGTACATTAAGTGTATTCTGCACCTGATTATAATTGTGATGATCTGTTATACAATATAGGAGATAACCCCCAGCCCCGCTAAGACATTGGCTGATGATATATTGGCATTGTCCCTAAGGTGTGTGGATACAGTTGATGAACCAGAATGGGCAAAATGTAGGTAATGGTGATAGTCATTCAAAATTTTGAGTTGAAAAGTGCCAGTGAACCTTATAGCTATGGTGCAAAAGGACTGTTGGATGTAGCTGACAATGAGCAGTTCTATGCAGCCATTATAATACAGTTCGCAGCCATCTCAAGGTCAAGGTGTCCTCAAAACATGCACCCCAACACACGGTACAGCATGTATCAAGCCCGAAACAGCGTATTAAAAGAACTAACTGGAAATTCTGAAACTAGTCACAAAATCCGCTATAAGGTAAAGGTTTCCCCTGACATTGTCTAATCGTGACCGACTCTGGGGGTTGGTGCTCATCTCCATTTCTAAGCCGAAGAGCCAGCGTTGTCCATAGACACCTCCAAGGTCATGTGGCTGGCATGACTGCATGGAGCGCCGTTACCTTCCCGCCGGAGCGGTACCTATTGATCTACTCACATTTACATGTTAGTAGATCAATAGGTACCGCTCCGGCGGGAAGAGCTTTGAAAGCATTAGCACAATACTGTAGGGATAACAGTTACAACTCAACTATCAGAAAACAAAAATTGTGGTGTTTGCTAAAAGACCTAAGCTCCACCACTGGACTATAGATGGAAACAAAATTGAGCAGGTCCCTTGTTTCAAATATTTGGGAGTAGTCCTCCACTCTTCCGGCAGCAGAAAAGCACATGGAGGCTATGTGGCAGAGAATGCACAAAGGAGTTCGTCTGCCATACTAAAATATCTGAGATCAAAAGGGGGACACTTTATACCAGCGGCACTCAAACTTTTTGAAGCCAAGTCAATGGCCCAACTCCTTTATGGGGCCCAAATAGGACCATTTTCTGACTTTGCCCCACTGGAGACTGTCCAGTCCAAATTCTTAAGATCCGCCCTACAGGTGCCAAGGTGTGTCTCCAACGCCATCCTTCGCCTGGAGACTGGCTTCCTGAGAGTTGAAGCCAGGGTGTGGATGGTAATATTGAATTACTGGCTCAGACTATCCCTCTCACCCCTGGGCCTTGCACCACTCTCTATGAAGGACAACTTTCAATCTAGTTGGCAAAAGGAGATACTACACAAACTTGCATCTCTAGGTCTATCCCCACAAATACTAACCAGCATGGGATATGACCAGGCCAAAGCCCAGATCAAACAATGCATAACAGACATTGAACGCCAAATAGATCTGTCTAATGCCCCATCCTTTATCACCAGTGGAGACAGTAGGGGCTCTACCTCCCCTATGGAATATTTCACTATGTTGGAGGTAGCCAACCATCGAAGAGCCTTCACCTTAGCTCGATGCCATGTGCTTCCATCTGCAGTACCGGAAGGTCGTTACCAGAAGACCCCATACTCTGAGAGGCTATGTCCCTGTGACTCAGGTCACATAGAAACAACAGAACATGTGCTTCTGCAGTGCCTGTTTTATAGAGACATTCGTTTGCGTCTCATTACGCCATGGACAACTAAATACCCAGGACGCTCTGGACAATTTTATGTAACCTTACTGCTCTCAGATACCATCTCGGCTGTGACATACAACGTTGCCAAGTTCTGCACGGCTGCAATTAAAATTCGGCAGAAGATGATTGAGAGCCAAAAGACTTAAGCATCTCCTACAGAGTATAGATGGGGAATCAGAAATAGACTGATAATTATAGTTCTAGACTGTTATTTACAGTTATGGTTACTTCCCCCCTCCCCCCGGTGTCATCCCCACTCCCTCCCTTGAGACTGCCCCAGAGGATCCTATGGGATTAGTTGAGCTTCAATAGTTACTTGTATGTGGTCTTTAGCCTAGATTTTAGATTGGTAAATAATTCAATTTTATAATAGTTTTTTTAAAATTTTTATTATAATTTTATTATTATTAATGAAGTCTAACATGGATGTACAGAACTGGGTACCCCCGTTACGAGCTGGTCATTGACCGTAATAAAAGTTTACTACTACACATTTACATGTTTTCGAACTGCTAGTTGGCAGGAGCTGGGGCTAACAGCGGGCGCTCATTCTGCTCCCGGGATTTGAACCTGGGTCCAGTGTATATTCAATCCAGAACTTGAAGAGACTGAGAAATGTGGAACACTTGTTAGTACAGGGCTAGCATGATACCTTTGAAAAACCTGAAAATGTGGGAAGGTAAACAAACATCTCCTCACTCCCCACCCACTGCATGAGAACGTGAGTCTTCTGCCCCTTTGTCTGCATTTGCTGTGCCCTGCCTTGGTCTGGTGCTGATCATGCCGAAGCACATCAGCAGCACTAAGAAAAAAAGTATTCCTGGGTTCCAATTGATGCACAATCAGTGGATCTTTGTGGCCTCCATTCCAGCCTGGAATCAGTTTTTGGCATACTAGTATATGGCTGTGTAGAACAAACTGTCCAATGCCTGCAGCAATACAGCTTGGGTCCAAACAGCTAGATATCATTTCATGCATATATCCTGGCTGGTCACAGTTGGAGGAGCTGGATAGCTAGTTCTAACAACATACTATTAACTGAATACTTTGAAAGCAGAATGGTAACAGAAGCCATTTTAATCTTGTATATTTTTTATAATCTATTTGTTTTATTTGATATCCTTTTTCTTGATTAGAGTTCATATTACCAACAAAAAATCCCTATGTGTTTGTACACAATTTATTTATTTATTTATTTACAACATTTATACCCCACCCTTCTCACCTGAGGGGACTCAGGGCAGCTCTTTTATTTCTTTTAAGCACAAAATGTGTCCAGCTGCACATCGGAATAATGCCTGGAGTAGAAGTGAACAGCTACCAAAAAGATGACATTTTAATTGGTGGAATCAATTAGAACCCCATGATTGACTTTTTTGGTACCAGTATTTAATTCTCCTAGGTATTTTAAGAATTGTTTGTAATGTAATTTGGTGCCAGGTTCTAAATCTCTCAGGTATTTTAAGAAATGTTTGTAATGCTTTTAGCTTTCAGCACTATTTTTTCTTATTGCTAGTTTGATTATAGTTTCACTTACTTTGGCATTTTTATCCTTTGTTAATTATATTACATGTCATTTACTGTTTTATAGTTTATATTCTATATTTTATGACTTGCACACCATACACAGAAGCCCAGTAACTAGCAGGCCTAAAAGTGCAACAGAGAAACAAAAGAACAAACTCAAGAGTTATATTTGAGTAGACTGTAATAGGAGTGTGCTATAAAGTTGAAATCTCATGCATTTATGCAATTTGGAGAAGATGTTTCTGAATAAATGTTTTGAAGTTGTACTGTACTGTGTCTTATTTTTAGTTTTTAGAGCAGGTGGGACAAATAGCCAAATTAAAGTAATTAAATGACATGCTTCTGGAATAAGAACCTATGCTGTTTAAAGAGGAAAGCCAGCCTTTTCGACAAAGGACTTTTGTCTTATTTACTTTTTTGTAGCTCATAAGGATTTGGTTAAAAGATTTACATGATCTAAATTCTATTCTGTGACTTTCACTGCATAGCAGGAAAATATGAACTATGGTCAGCAACACTGAGCCTATTAGGATATTTGAGTACATATATTTGGGGAAGGGTGGAAACATTAGCAACAGAGCTGGTGACTCAAGAGACCAAGAGAACATAGTAATTGAGGTTTGTTTTAAAATTAGGAAATAGGGTTGCGACTATTTGGGACTCTGGACAACAGAGAAACCAACTGCCCAGCAGCCGACCTACATTCCCCAAAGATGTACAGGTGATGCCAATCCTGGGAAAACTGGGCCATCATAAGCTGCGATGTAAAAGTAGCGTCTATCTTTGCTTCCCTTTTAACGAGATTAGTCTTGCTTTTCTCCTGCCCTTTATGTGGCTGTCTAGTGGCCACCTCTTTGCTCTCATGCTAATGTGATTAGCTGGGCATTGGGGACCATACTGGGAGATACTGTCATAAAGATCTCTTCTTACTTGAGTGCACCTCTTTCCTGAATGCAACATCTTGTGTTGGTAGTCACAGGGGGCATTGTTAACCTGAGGATCCAAACAGAAAGGGATATTTACGATCACACTCCATAAAACCTGATTCAAGCAGACATTTCAGAGAAGAACTGGACAGAAGACAGATGTGTTTCCTAATGTAGATGCTGGCAGAGCATTCACTTGTTCAGCATTTGGAAGGACTCTTTATGGAGCCTAGTTACAATCGCTTTTATTAACGCTGCTTTAAGAGGTGCCAAATACAAATACAGCTACAGACTTACCAGGGGAAAATTTAATCTCTGTTTTGAGCATCTGCGTGGAGCAAATTACATTGATTTCTTGAGAACTTTCATCCAAATAAGTATGATTAGGAGAGCAAAGAATTTAGGTTCCCACTAACCATATGTGGGAAGATCTACTTTGTTCATTAGAAAACTGTATTCACTGCATAAGATTCACAGCCACCATTTTCTTTAACAGGCAGGTGGAACTAGGGATGCGGGAGCAGTTATTTGGTCCACATTTTAATGAGGATCTACTTAATTTCACACTTTCAAACCAACACACATATTAAAACCAGTTAATTTGTGAAATGTATAATTTTTAAATCTTTGCAAGGGTTCTCAGATTTTAAAAATACATACAAAATATTTTAGATGTGTTCAGAGAAAGTGCGCAAATATCTATTAGTAAAAATAAGAGCAAAATGCATTATATTAAAACAGCTAGTAAACTGGCTGGGATTTCTGGGAGTTGTAGGCCAAAACACCTGGAGACCCACAAGTTGAGTACCATTGGTCTATACCTTAATCACAATTAGCTTCTCCAGCAGGAAAGTCCTGTGAAGTTTACTCCTTATGCTTTCTTGCATATGTTGAGCAGAAAACTGCAGAGAAGAAGAGAAGTTCCTTTTTGGATATTTGTTGCTTTCTATGCTCTATTAATTTTTATAGATGCTGATTTTCTCAGCTTCCATAGAAACCTTTAAAAGGTTGACTAAGAAACTTCAAAAAAACAAAAACTTAGAATCCAAGCAAGCTAATAGTATAAACAGATATTGTATAGCATGTTTAAAATCTAAGTGCAACAGAGTGAACCAGGTACTATAGCATTTTACATAAGGTAGTGCATGAAGAAAAGAGAGAAAATCAGAATGCTACATTTGGCTCTTTTGGATGAAGTCTATTTTCTTTAAACATGATACTTAAGGCTGACTTGGAACAAATTAATAATAATAATAATAATAATAATAATAATAATAATAATAATAATAATAATAATAAACTTTATTTATACCCCGCCACCATCTCCCCAACGGGGATTCGGGGCGGCTTACATGGGGTCATGCCCAGAACAATACAATATAACAAAATATAATAGAACAACAAATCATAACACATTAAACAACACAATAAAAGAAAATATAAACTACATTAAACAAGATCAAAAGAACAATAAAACCAAGGGCAGGCCACATGAACACTAGGTTAAAACTCGGGGTGAGAAAGGGAGTAGGAGTAAAAACCACAGAGGACAGGGTTTATAATGAAGGGTATATAAACATTTATTTTTAGTTTGTGGACTAGTCACTCAAACCATATGCACATCCATTTGTTGGGTATTCAGTCAAACAAAATCTTCATAGAACAAATTGTGTATTACTAATTTATTTGTGCTTTTATATTCTTCTTTTTCTCCAAGGAGCATGTACTCTCCGTACTTTATCCTCACAGCAGCACTGTGAGATTGGCCAGGATTTAGGCATAAGGTCATCCAATGAGTTTTATGGCTCAGGAGGATTAGAACCTGGATCTCCAAAGCCGTTGTCCAACACTTGAACTACTATATCACACTGGCATTTTTGATGAGGATGCTGGGATGTTGGTAAGCCTTGGACCTTAATCCCATTGAATATATATTAAACTGCAGAAGTTGTTGCCTAGTGAATTGCCATTTCTTACTTTAGCCTCTTTTGGGGGGCAATTTCCTACAGTCATCACATACAAAATGCTTCATGAGAAATGTTTTTTTTTTGTCTGCTAAATTTTGCCTTTCTGGTTCCCATAAAATGTTGTCATTCTCACCCTTGTGCAAGGAATGCATGAATTGATTTATGTACAGAACAGGCAAAGCTGTCGCTTATTTCATGTATTATTTACTTAGGGAAAGAAAACATCCAGGTTGAAGAATGGTATGTTTTCTTTTTAGACAGGAAGAGATAGGGCCAAAGAATAGGCAGCCTCTTGTGACATGGGAACAAAGCAGCTTCTCCCACACACACTGGGACAATTCACAAGGACTGAAGTTTGCATGAGGTGTCTATGAGTCTTACAGAAAGTGATTATTAGAGATAGACTAAAGAAAAGATCACTTGTAACTTTCTGAACACCTGACAACCCAGAACCTGAAAAAGTTATCCAGTGACCATGTTGGCTGGACATTTTTGGAAGTGGTAATTTTCAAGATCTGAATGATATCCCCCTGGCTAGGAGAATCTGGGAGTCTGAAACAGTAACCTTTCTAAGCAGTTTTTTTAAAAAAAAAAAACCTAGGTTCCATTAACTGATATACTTTCTCACTTTAATGCTATTGTTCTCCTTTCTAGGTTTAAGGACTAGTGTGGTCATATGCATTTTACATAGAAGACATTTGAAGCTGTTCACTTAAAGGATTGTCTGGTCCAAGTCTAACTTAAGTGAATGGAAGAGCAGTGATTGTTGCCCATCAACAGTTCTCTCTGCTATGAGATATACTGCATTTTTATTATTTCTATTTCTATTATAGCCAGTATTTCTAAATGTATGTCTATGCATATTAAATTGTCAATATAAGTCTTATACTGTATAAATAATTTCTTTACACACTTTTTTGTGATTCATGTCATTTGTCTGGATGTGGTATGTTGGGATTCAACAATGCTCTGCATAAAAAATAGCCCTCATGATGGGAAATGGAAAGGGTTTAGAAAGTTTATAAAGTTTCTCACAGGATGAACTTAGCCTGGAGGATGGATCCTCGTCTCTTTTTCTATCAGCCATGTAGTTCTCTTAAATAAAGCTTTTTGTAACTTTAGCTACTGGTTTTATTCCTTAACCATTGTATCTCACAGTTCCTCCTGATATGCACATCTCTGTGCAAACATGATACAAAGGTATTTCTGGCAGACTTCCTCCAGTACTGCTGGGCTATTTGAAATAAGACACATTCACACCTGTTGGGAATAACAGTAAATCTAACCTTTCTTTTTAATTTCTTGGAAGATTCAGTAAGATTCTACATGAGAGGCATTATGGGAGTATAACGATTAGCTAATTTGATGTTTAATCGGCTTTTCCTGATCCCTTCTTATTATCCAACATATTCACTTATCCAACGTTCTGCCGGCTTGTTTATGTTGGATAAGTGAGACTCTACTGTATATTGATAATCTTATATTATCTGCTTAGAACTGGATTATATGAGGCCCCTTCTTCACAGCTGTATAAAATGCACACTGAAGTGGATTATATGGTAGTGTGGAGTCAAGATAATCCAGTGCAAAGCAGGTATTATAAGATTATAAATGGGTTATATAGCTGTGTGGAAGGGCCATCTAATCCAGTGCAAATTAGATAATCTGTGGAAGAGGCCTAAGTCTGCCTGTCCCCTGGGCTGAGTTGGTTGCTAGGAGACCAAGTGGGCAGAGATTAGTCCTCTAACTGGCAGCAACTGGATAAAAACAATTATTCCTTTCCCTCTAATTAGGACTTCATTTTTCTTTTCTTTTTGTTGTATCAACCTAGAGGCGTGGATGATGGGTTGTGTTGTCAAATTTCAGGTTGGGGGGCCTGTAGTTTTGTTGGTTGCCGTGATGCCATCACTCATTTATATATATAGATTTTGGTTACAATAGCATTGATATGCTACAAAAACGTTTGTGCAAAATCTATGGCAGGTGTTTCCTTTGAGGGGAATCTTTCTTAAATCATAATGGCCTTCTATTGCCACAAGATGGCTCTCTTTGATCTCAGAAAGTTTTTTTTTCCTTTTTGAATGTCTAAATTCTGTACAGGAAAGTGCCTTTGAATTTTTCATCACTTTATTCCAAATCCAGATTGCCTATGTCAAATAGTCACCATTTTATTGATGGCCAAATGGTGTAGCAGTATTTTAAAGTATTGGCCCTATGTATGGTTCTTACCTCTGTCAGAAGGACATCTTAGGAAAATTTGCTCTTATATAATTGCTAGTACTACCTCTGCCTATATTTGAAGATCTAAAGTTGAGGACAAAATTGCCTAATCATCACATTTGCAATGGCTAGTCAGAACAGCAGGGGGACTTATACGTATCGATATCTATAATCAAAACTGAGCAGCCAGTGCCCCAACATCTATTTTTTTTCCTGCAAAATGACTTGGGCATCTGCAGCAGAAAAGATGAGCATGACCCTCTTAACAAAAAAACCCCCCTGTTTTTACAGTTCTATCTCTCTGCAGCACATAGAGTTGCAGACTGTTATACCTGAGCATTTATTATCAATCTGAATTGCATATAAATCTAGAAGTGGGTTTATAATCATGAAAGCTCATTCAAAAATAAAAACCAATTATGTTAGTCTTAATGGTGCTGCTACATCCCATCCCCTTTCCTTGTCACTCCCTCTCTCCTTTTTATTGCAACAGTAACATCACTTGGGTGTGGGAGACAAGCCTGACAAGGATTAAGCATTTAGTTTTGATACAAACTATCCCTTCCCAAAGGTCTTTTGCACACAATCAAGGGCCTTTGGAATTTGTGTTACATATGCCTGAAGGGCCAGGGAATCTGTGACACACACCACATGCTTTTGAACTTCAGATCCCACCGGCCGTAGCAAGGCATGATACTAAAAGTAGTATCTTGGGCCCCTTCTACACTCATATAAAATCCAGATTATGCTTTGAACTGATTATATGGCAGTATAGATTCATATAATACCATTCAAAGGTGGTTTATCAATTTTGATAAAACTGGTTTATATGGCAGTGTAGAAGGGGCCTCAGCATCTGGAGAACTAATGGCTTCTTATCCTTACCACAGAATACTTGTATTTTGCTCCTTATAGAAGAATATTTGAAGAATTTTACTAATCTAAATCTTTTCTGTCTGTCCTTTGAGCAGAGCTTTTGAGTGCTGTTTTTCAATTATTTCCATAGCTGCTGCTGCTGGTACAATCATCTGCATTATTATTTTTATTAAACTCTGATGTAGATGGCATCTTGCAGCATCATCTAAGCAAAAGATGACGCCTCTTTCTATATTGTTCAGCAAATAGTAAAAGCGCATTCACTGCATTATTCTAACATGTTTAACGTTGTCCTAGTTCAGGGGGTTGACAGATTCAGAGTATGTGTTAATATTAGCAATAACTAGTACTGGGCATGATGGCTATATACTATATCTAGTATCAGATAATGGTGTCTCTCAATATAATTAGCTTAGGAGCTCTTTCACATATATCCTGCTTGTGGGATGCTATCTGTATGTCAATTTGATATATAAGACCAGATCTTCTAAATAAATAAAATTGTTGCCGAATTCAAGAGTACATTTATGATCAACTGAGACGATTAATCCACTAAACTATATGACTGACATTTTATTTTTATTTTTCTAAAACATCAATTCAAAGCTGTCAGTCCCCTGTTCTTTAGTACCAGAGCATACACAACATGATATTTTAAGCTGTTATACTATATAACAACAATCCCCTCTTCTTCTGACTGTGTCTATTTACCCAGTTCCTCTGTACAAAAACAAGAAAAGGTATATTACTTCTTTAGATAGAAGACACTAAGAAATAAAGAAGCCATTACATTTCAGATGGTTAGTTTCCTTTGAGCTGTTTTTCTCTTGAAAGCAAGGACAAATAGGCAGTGAAACTCCCAGCGCCCTGAAAGCAGAAACATCTGTCAAGACTCAGCTTTCTTGGCTGAACACAACAGAAGGGAAAAGCTCAACTGATTAATGTTGTCTTTTACCTAATACCACAAAGGACATCTAAGGACACTGACATCATTATAAGTCCACCCTAAGCCTGGTAACAAACCAATCAAACACTGATTATTACATCACATTTTCCAATATCATTTTTATTGCCTAGAAGAAAAACAAAACACCAAATGAAGTGTGCAGAGACCCAAAAGACTGCAAAAATAAATAAATCCGCTACTGCTTCTTTGATCATATTTCACAACCCTATTTGTTGACTTAGGATCTCCACATTCTCTGTTAGAAGGAATATTTTTATTGACATGTTTAACAATATATACATAATGTTTATTTGGAGTGCAAAAAGAAACACAGGAAAGAATGAGTGGGAAATAGATTCCTGGCAGCAAGGATTCCATTGTAATGCAAAATGGCAAAGAACTGTGTTGGATAAGTAGCTTCCTGCTCTTTTACTCCAGAATAAAACCTTAATGGAAAATGGGTTGTGAGTTTTCTGGGCTTTATGGATATGTTCTAGAAGCATTCTCTCCTGACATTTTGTCCACACCTACGGCAGGCATTTTCAGAGGTTGAGGGGTCGGTTGGAAACTAAGTAAGTGAGGCTTATATATCTGTGGAATGTCCAGGGTGAGGATAAGAACTCTTGTCTGCTTCAGGTACGTGAATGTTGCAATTTGCCATCTTGATTAGCATTTAATGGCCTGCCGTTTCAAGGCCTGGCTGGTATCTTTGGACATTCCACAGATATATAAACCTCACTTAGTTTCCACCAGATCCCTCAACCTCTGAGGATGCCTGCCTTTGATGACTGTTTGGAAGCTTCAACTGGTCCAACAGGCAGCAGCCAGGCTGCTCACTGGAGCGGCGTACAGGAAACACACCACTCCCCTGCTATGTCAGCTCCATTGGCTCCCAGTTTGTGTCTGGGCACAATTCAAAGTGCTGGCTTTAGCCTATAAAGCCCTAAACGGTTCCGGCCCCGTCTAACTGTCCCAACATATCTCCCTCTATGAACCATCTCAGAGATTAAGATCATCTGGGGAGGCCCTGCTCTAATCCCACCTTAAGGGACAGGACCTTCTCAGTGGTGGCCCCTCGGCTGTGGAACTCCCTCCCTAGCGATATCAGATCAGCCCCCTTCCTGCTAGCCTCTAGAAGATTAAAAACCTGGCTTTGGGGGCAGGCCTTTGAAAAATAGTGTGGTGCAACAATCTTAACAGAAATTGTGCAACTGGCTACGGAACAGCTTTAGACTTTGCTTTTGGATGATGTGTTTTAACACTGAAATGTATTTTAGTTTATGCTATTTTGTATGTATTAATTCAATTTTACTTTCTGTGTATGTTTTATATCTAAGTGCCATTTGTAAGCCGTCTTGAGTCCCCATTGGAGTAAAGGTAAACAAATAAAGTAATAACTGTGAACTAAACGTCAGGAGAGAATGCTTCTAGAACATGGCCATACAGCCTGGAAAACTCACAGCAACCCAGTGATTCCGGCCACGAAAGCCTTCGGCAACACTTAATGGAAAGGTCTGCAAAGGAAAAAGGGCAGGAGACAGTATTCCCATTAGATGGCTAACACTGTCCAAATAACATTGAGAGTGGTTTATAAATTGCAAATAATGATGTCTGGCACATTTGAACACAACTGATCTCATCCAAGGGAATTAATAATATATTTCTTCCTTTTTCTCCTTGCAATTTCATAGTCCTACCAACCTCAGCCCCTTCCTTTTCCCCTTAAGCGGCTGAGGGGGAAAAGGGACTGAGGCTGTTAGGAATTGTGGAATTAAAAGTCCAAAACACCTGGACAGCGAGCCCATGTTTGCTCATGCCTGGTCTACACACACTTATAGATACGTATAGATCAGGCATGGGCAAGCCTGGGCCCTCCCTCCAGGTGTTTGGGACTTCAACTCCCACAATTCCTAACAGCCTCAGGCCTCTTCCTTAAGCGGCTGAGGGGGAAAAGGAAGGGGCCTGAGGCTGTTAGGAATTGTGGGAGTTGAAGTCCCAAACACCTGGCGCGCCCAAATTTGCCCACGCCTGCTATTATTTCTCTAAATATTTTTACGCTATTCTTAACTGCACTGCATAAGAAAGGACACTCCGCGCATGCGGAGAACGAAAGAAAAAAACAAGCCACTTCCCGAACTGCCACGATATTCCGCCGCCGCCATATTTGCCCAGGGCGGAAGAACGGGCGACGGCAACCGGGAGGAGCCCAGAAGCCCCAATAAACGGCCGCGACGCCTTTCGCGAGCTCGAGAGAGGGGCAGGGCGACAGCGTGGTCACGTGGCCTGGAGAGAGGGACAATATGGAGGTGAAGGGGTTTATGGTGAAGGAGGAGGTGGAAGAGGAAGCAATCACGACGGTGGTCGCGGTGGCGGATGCGGAGGCTCAGCTGAGGGCACAAGCGAGCGGGCAGGAGGAGGAGCGGGTTCGCCGGCGGCGGGTCCCCTCCGAGGACAAGGTCTTCATCTGCTCCTTCCCGGACTGCGTGGCCACGTTCAACAGGCCCTTCAAGCTCAAGGCGCACTTGCTCCGGCATATGGGCCAGGAGCAGGAGGTAAGAGTTGCCATGGGGACGGAGGGAGGGAGGAGGCGGGGCCATTCGGGGGCGGGCGCGCGCCGCTTTGCTTGAGGCAACGCGCCCCGCCGCCTTGGGAGGGAGCCCGATCGGGGCAGCCAATCAGCGTGAGGCGGCTTCCCCATTGGCTGCTATCGGAGGGGACTATGTGCTCGGGGGACACTTCTACCGGAAGTGATTACGTGACGTATGTTCCACTGAAACGTGCGCAGCTATTGATGCTCTTCCTGACCCGTATAATAGTACTGTAGTAGAAATAATAATAATAATAATAATAATAATAATAATAATAATAATAATAATAATAATAATAATAATAATAATATCTTGCTCTATCTCCCCGAGGGGACTTAGGACGGTTTACAACAGATATCTGCAAACATGCAATGCTCTTGAGTAGTTGAACAAAGACAAAAAGAACCAAGCCTCCCAAATCCCAAAAAACAAATCCACATTTCCACTTTCCTTACTTAGTTTATCCATACCTCAACAACCTCTGAGGATGCCTGCCATAGATGTGGGCGAAACGTCAGGAAAGAATACTTCTGGAACATGGCCACACAGCCCGAAAGACATACAACAACCCTGAAATCCACATCTGTATCAAAAATAACAATATACTGCAATGTTACTAGTAATATATGTACAGTAGAGTCTCACATATCCAAGCCTCGCTTATCCAAGTTTCTGGATTATCCAAGCCATTTTTGTAGTCAATGTTTTCAATATATCGTGATATTTTGGTGCTAAATTCGTAAATACAGTAATTACAACATAACATTACTGCCTATTGAACAACTTTTTCTGTCAAATTTGTTGTATAACATGATGTTTTGGTGCTTAATTTGTAAAATCATAACCTAATTTGATGTTTAATAGGCTTTTCCTTAATCTCTCCTTATTATCTAGCACTGTCACTTTGTGATTGGCATGCTCTTCATTTGTTCTTGGTGCTGTGCCACCTCCTTGCCCTACAGATAAATGGCAGTCCTGAGAGGCAGTGTCAATTTCACCTATTGGCGCACACTGTGATTATTTGATATTATAAATCTCGGTGCCTGTTGTAAAAAAAAAAAAGTCATCCTTAAGGCTATTTAGTTAAGCACTCTCACTGTGCAAGGAATATTACATTTGTAATTTCCACATATCACTACCTTTTATAAAGCACGTGGATCTAAATGAAGGAAAAGGTGTACTTTTCTTTCCCCTTACAATTTCAGCTTATTAAAAGAGATATGTTTAGTTATGATTAGCACTAGAAAGTCTCATAGATTAGTATATCATAGGTCAAAACATCCTTCTTTCTGTTAGTTGAATAGCTCTACCTTGATTAAAATAGAAATGAATATTACATAGTATTACCCAGCATTCCAAGAATTGGTTACAGCCATTGGCCAACAATGAACTTTTGATGAAGGGAGCATCAGACTGATTTGATGAATAGAGAAGCAGAAAACATGACTTTAGGAGAAGAGGAAATGCTCTCTTTTTGTGGAGCAGAGGGAAGTAGATGTGTCACTTGGAAAGACAAGGACGCGAGTAGCTCAACAGTAGTGTGATATCTATTGATATACTTTTGGTGTAAGAGATGCTTTTCTAGAAAGTTGTAAGGCATGTAATGAGATAACCAAGTAGTTAAAAAATACCACTTCTCTTTTATCAGCGCCCTTTTATTTGTACATACGAAGGCTGTGGCAAAGGCTTCACGAGAGATGCTCACCTTAAGCGCCATTACCTTATACACACAGGAGAAAAACCTTATGAGTAAGTATGCTGTTCAATTACAATCTGTGTATTTGAAAAGGAAAACATTGGAGTTTTAAGTGTAACATCCAAAGCCCCAAATTTATCTTGGGATGAAACTAATTGCCAACAGGAAGCCAATGAGGATATAGTGTGGCTGCACTCCCTTATATTCCAAAATCGTCCAAATAGATGGCTGAAATAGTTGTCCTTTCTGATAGTTCAGTATATGCAAACTGTGCTTCGTGTACAAATTAGTACAAATATTGCATACAAAATTATCATCAGGCTATGCATATGAGATTTAAAAAACATAAATGAATTCCATGTTTAGACTTGGGGTTCAATTTCCCAGATATCTCATTATATTCGTATTCCAAAATCCAGGACCCTTCTAATCCTTAGTGTTTCAGACAAATGATATTCAGCCTGTATCTAATCTTAAAGACACCCCAGTTGGCTTTATTGTGGCAGTGAATTTTATAGTTTAACGGTGTATTTTATGAAGGAGTACTGTCGGCCCTCCATATTTGTGGCTTTAACTTTTTCAGATTTGATTATTTGTAGATTAAATTAATATTTTCTTTAGGTTCTCAAGCCTGACTCTGATAAATTTCTACCACAGAGTTGTGCTGGAGTACCTAGAGATTCCTAGATATCTTTTTAAAAGGTAGAAACAAAGTTGTTTGCATGTTTTTAATGGGTTTTTCCCATTTTTGTCAGGGCCCTGCACCCTTAGTTCTTGTGAATTTAGAGGGCAGACTGTACTACTTTTTATTTATGCTAAATGTCTCACTGTGTCCTTTCTGTACGTAGCCCAGGGATCTAAGGTTATGAAAGTGGAAGCAACATCAGTGGTTATTTGACTAGGATTTTTTAAATCATGCAATGGTTCTGGCAGCTAATTACACATGCTTTTGTTTGTTCGTTCTTGTTACTGAGAACAGATATTTGTCTTTGTAGATGCACGGTGCCTGGTTGCAATGAAAAGTTCATCACAAAAGCAAACTTGAACAAGCATGTTATTCGCAGGCATCTACAAAGGAAATATGTAGTAAGTGTTTCTATTTCTTCACTATTTTGTGCTGGACATTTGTAAATCATTTCCCAAAATATGCTTGATCTATCAGTTCTTTCCATCCTGTTAGTGTTTACATTGCATGCCTGAACTGTTATTAAGCACTGAGGACCAACATGCTATTGTCAGCTGTCGCCACTGTCAGCTAAAGCAGGGGAAAGTGTCTCAATTGCTTGCAAAGTGTTATTTGATACAGGTGGCAGTGGGGACCAATTCTGTGAAGAGCCCTGGCAGATCACAGCCTTGTTGCATGCTGTGTAAAAATTGGAAAAGTTACTTTTAAAAATACTGCTCCCAAAATACTGTATCCAGCATGAATCCTTTCTTCAGCTTTGCCACGGCTTCACATATCAATACTTGGGGAACACATAAAATACAAATACTTTACTTTACCTTTGCCTATTGCTGATAATATCAATCTTTGTTTTCTGAATAGTGTGAATTTGAAAATTGTGGGAAGGCTTTCAAAAAGCACCAGCAGTTGAAAGTCCATGAGTCCCAACACACTGGGGAGCCAATCTTCAAGTAGGTGAATTATTTAACAGCTCTGCCTATTCTTTTATGCATGAAAACAAGTATTGGGGTTTTCAGGGTACTTGTAGACAGGAATTACGAATGATTACTTTGACAAATATAGGTACAGATGTTACTGGGATGTCTTTAATTTTGTATGTTTTGAAGCAAGAAAATAACTGGAGTAATTTTGACTGCATACTTTTTCACACACTGCTGATTTATTTATTTATTTATTTATTTTTCAAACTTATATGCCGCCACTCCCCTAGGGCTCGGAGCGGCTTACAAGAACCGGCTAAAATCAACAATTTAAAAAACATATTTAAAACATCCTAAAAGCACCTTTTTAAAACATCAACAACAGAACTCAAAGGCCTGCCGAAACAGGCCTTTGATTAACAATGTGCTTCTAGTTTTTAAAGCGAATATCAACAGTTTTTAAAACCTGCTACAGATTATACTGTATGATCATCATTTCCATTATTTTCATGATTCTTATTCTAACTCCTGTGCTGACCCCTTCTCTTGGAGCCATCCTGGCCCTTCTCAACTGCATTTTAAAAGTTCCCATCTTTAGCCCAGCTTCAACTTATAATTTGCTTTGATGTTTCAACATGTTAGTCTTCTTTTTAGAAATATCACTAAGAGAATCCTGATTTTTATAGCTTTAACAATGGATCATAATTTTTGTATCTACTGTAACAATATTTCAGTAGACATACCACACTTGTTTAAATTCATTCATTATCAGCATTTCTCCTTCATCTTCTTTTGCTTTTTTCTATTTAAGACAGATTTGTAAGCGCTTCAGCAATGAGAATCTGTCACTTCTGTTGCTTTAGAAAATCTGTTTTAACACAACTGTAGTGTTACTGTTTCAATAAAATACAAGCCTCTCTTGTTCTTAAGTACAAAACAATTGAGACTAAAATTCTACTCCAAAAGACTTTTTACAAGATGTAGCTGAAATGTATCAGAAAAAAGAACAATATGGGTTTGATCCTTCTTGTGGAGAATTCTTTAAAGGCAATTTCTAAAGTGTCCTTGGAGCATCATGTTAATTGTATGATGATAGCAGTGAAAAGAAAATTTAAGAATTGCTGCTTCCTAGTTTGTCTGCTGTAATTATTATTATAGTTGTTATGTGAATATTTTTGTTTGCCACATAGATGTACCCATGAAGATTGTGGAAAACATTTTGCGACACCTGCTCATCTGAAACGTCATGGGAAAACTCACGAGGGTAAATACTTTTCTTTCTTCAGCCATGCCAAAGCAGCAAAATGTAGAAGGCTGACAGATTCATAGTACAGGAGAAACAGAAACACACTTGGAAAGGATGGAAGAGCATTCTAAAATATTCATAAATGGAATATCAACTTCAGATATAAGGACCAGGCTAGAAGCAAATGAATCTTTTGGTTTAATCAAAACTTGATAGACAGTGTTGGTTAATTTCAGTGACATTAAGGATAAAAGTGTGCTCATGTGTTCCTGAACCAATTCTATACACACACACACACACAATTTTTTGAAAGTTATTGGCTTTCATGAGGATCCTTTTGTTAAAGAAAGCTCATAAAACAGCAACAGTGTTTGACCAGTATTCTGTGCTGAATAACTGTCGTTTTAAGGAATAATGTACAAATCAATATTGTGGTAGATGTGGTTGTCCTTAACATGCTAGGAATCTGAAAATCCAGACAATGAATTTACACTATATAGGCAGAAGAAGAAATTTCTAAATGAATGTGTATTTATGTTTTATTTTAATCTGTTTCTGTTTATTTTTGTGATGGCGTTTGTAAATTAGGTTATCCATGCAGAAAGGGGGACTGTCCATATGTTGGGAAAACCTGGTCGGAGCTTCTGAAACACATGAGATACAGTCATACGGGTAAATGTTACTAAAACAATTGCATAGCGATTTGTTTCTTTAAAAACTCAGTCTTAAACTGGCTTACTGTTGCTATCTGCCTTCAATTCTGACTTGTCCTGGGTTTCTTGGCAAGATTTATTCGAAAAATTTATTCCATTTTCTCCCTCTAAGGTTGAGAAAATGTGACTTGCTCAGAATCGCTAACTGGATTTCTATGACTGGACAAGTATTTGAAATGTCCAACACTCAAAGCCAATATACCATGGTGTCTGTTGTATATACTGTTCTACAGTCATGGGGATTCAGAGTCTTATTTTCATGTTAGAAATGTACCTGTAACTTCCTGGAATGAAAGTACATACCTATGTAAGAAGGTAACTGAGCTTAGTGGATGCTGATATGGAGTTGCGTTTATTTTGTTCATAGAGATTGTTTTCCATGTAGAGCTGATTAGATCAATGCCCTCTCTGTTGGAGTTTAGGAGAAGCCTTAAAACCTGTCTTTTTAAGGAGGCCTTTCAGTGAACTCAGGACTTACAAAATTGAAGAAGAACCTGGACTGTATGATGTATTTATGGGTAGTTTTCAAGTTTTAATGTTTTACTATTGTTTAATGTATGTTTTACTACAAATATATGGTTTTAAATGTTTTAACTTCTATTATGCAAGGTTTTCTCTGCTGTAAGCCACCTTGAGCCCTTAAGTGGGGAAAGGCAAGATATAAATCTCTTAAATACTAAATGGAGAGAAATTACATTGACAGCTGTCAAATTCAGCTCTGACACTATGCCAGCAGTTTCTATTGAAGTGGCCAAAGTACCTTAAATGTACCAGATCCTATCTGATTTTGGAAGCTAGATAGGGTGATCCCTGGTTAGTATTTGGATAGGAGATTGCCAACGATTAAGAAACCCTGTGAAATTCATGAGATGGCTTTGAGTTAACAGATGACTTGAAGACACATACAAAGTTTCTCCTTTCCCCCCCCCCCTTTTCTAGAACCAGTGATTTGCAAGATATGTTCCAAAGAATTCACCCGCAAAGATTACCTCAGAAGTCACCAGAAAATTCATGCTGCCAACAGAGAAGTTCTAAAATGTCCAAGGGAGAACTGTGAACGAACTTACACAACAGTGTTCAATCTCAAGAGCCATATTCTTTCATTTCATGAAGCCAGAAGACCATTCAGATGTGACCATCCTGGCTGTGGAAGAGACTTTGCAATGAAAGTAGGTGCTTTTATGTAACTGTTTGACTCGCATTGTTCATTCCTCTTTTAGGTTTATGCATAAACTGAAATGTTGTTATTTTACAGCAAAGCCTCATAAGGCACACAGTGATACATGATCCTGAAAAGAGAAACGCCAAGGTAAGTCACACTATTGTCTTCATTTCTGTTTAGGAATGAAACAAAAAATTCTGTGAATAACTAATGCCTGACAGTAATTCGGTAAACTTTTTTTGATGGAGTGGTGATGGTCTTTACTAATGACCCAAGAATGTGGGGGGTAGACATGCAGATTCACAGAACTAAGTGGGATTTGTTTCACATAAGTATATGGAATAAGAGTAGGGTGATTTAAATGTCTAGTTTATAATACAGCTTTAGGTTTTTGATTGATACTGCTTCACATATTTCCAAAATAGTAATGCAAGTCTGATAACATGCTATTTAGCAGTAAACACTCTGGTTTCATGCTTGCTTCCAGAACTTGCACCACTTTGTCATCCTGGCTGGTTTGAAAACTTTTCTTTTCCTAACCCATAGAAGCAATGTTTGTAAACTATTTCCATAAAGTACTGATGTTGTAATCAACAGCCTTGACAAATGTGAGATTTAAGTGTATGGACAGAAGGGCCCGTAAACTGGAAAGTTATGTTTTCCTTTCAACTTGTTCAGATCAATCTTCACTAAATTGAACTTGTCAGGAACTTATGACAAGTAATGTGAAATGAAGGTCTAATTTATTTTCCCAATGAAAATGAAATTCCTATGGTTGGTAGGTACAGTGTTAATATTGATATTATAGAAATAATGAAATTGATTAGTTACGTAGATTCAGTCAAAAGAGAATTTTCTATTTGGCAGACACAATAATTAGCAATATATTTAATCAGAACCTGGAAACATCCCATTTTTGATTTACAGCTTCCTCAATCTCCCACGCAGCATGGTAGCTATAATCTAAAAAAACCCAGAGTTGACACTGAATTATGGCTGAAAAACAAATCTTAATCTGAAATTACAGATTTTATTCTAAGAAAATATTTTAAAGGAATTACTGAAATTACTTGTAGTGATGGGTATGTCTTATCTCCCCAGTAGGTGCTTCTAAACTTCTTTTGCATGTTTGGTGCTAAGAAAAGTACTGGCACTGTAAATATATTTGAATGAATATATTTAGATCCTTGAGCATTCTTGCTCAACTTACCCCCAACCCGCCATTCATTTCTGCTAAAGAAATTTGGGGTTTTAGATAGTATAGGCTCCCTCTAAAGTTCCCTAATTTGTTCACCTATCATTAATACTTGCTGTATTTAACAAGGTAGACCATATGACCCCAAAAAAGTCTACATTCAGTGGTCATATTAAAACACCCCCTTTTCTATCAACTTCCTCTTTGTTCTTCTTTCCTGCCTTTATCCTTAGCTTCAAGATAGCGAATTTAAGTTTTAAACTTACTAGAGCTCTTTCTTTTGCCTAATCTTTTCATTAGTTAGTTAATATGTAGGGACATCAAATGTATGTACATTTTAAAAATGATTAGTAAAGTTCTTTAGTTTGTAACTTGATGCTGCCTGCTTGTTTCTTTACTTAAGTCAGTTCCAACCTTGGAGGTACTGAAGACTGAGGAAGATTACTTCTGCTAAACTCTGCTGAAGGAGATTGTTTCCTAGCAAATCCAGTCTTCATATTTTTTTTCCAAAAGGGCTTACACCCTGGGATATACTACCTTTCTCACATTTTGGGGTTGATGGGCCCAGTCTCAATCTCTAAGTGCTTTCTCTGAGACCACATAGCTGTTGTTTTACCAAACCTACCAATGGTGCTGCTTTGCTGCTTAAAGAATAGAAAATTAGGCAACAATGGCCACGGAAAAGTCCTGGCCGTGGAGTAAGCTGATACATCTCACTGCAATGAGGGTATTTAATGCTATGAAAAAATAGAGACCTGTGGAAACAAGCAGATCCCCAGAAACAGTTCTATATGAACAATATCAAGGCAACAGCTTACATATGCCTGGCAGTTGATGCAAAGATAAATTTGCACATTCAAGATTTGAAAAACAAATGTGAGAAAAACTACAGGAATAACTTGATCCTTCAAGTAGATTAATTAGGCTGTCCTTATCATAAGGCCTCTGGATACAAAATTGTCCAGCCTTCGATTTTTGGATGAGAACTTTAATGAATTTATACCCTGACTGGACTTCTGATTTCTAGAAAATTCATGCCAGAATCTGTGAAACTTAGACTTTCTATGGATAGCCTTCCAAAATATTACACTCCAATAATGGCTGCTTTTCAAATTAAGGAAGGTATGACTTTGCAAAAGGCTATTTCTGAAATTGGAGAATACCAAAATAGACAAAACTGCATAGAAAGCATCCATAAAATAAAAGTTACAGGAGAGAAATTAGCCCATCTGTTGGAAAAGGATTCACATATTAAAGCATCTTCTTCCTCCAGAAAAAAGGTGTGAACAAAAATTAAATACTCAAAGGTCATGAGTCAGCATTAAATGCCACATTCTAAGCACTTTACATGGAACAGCCTCCTGGATTTCAATTTCCTAGGAAAAAGGCATCTTGTATGCAAACTGAAAAAGAGCATTTATAGTTTATAACAGGCTGCCAGAGCATGGACTAAGAAACTAATCACTTTCTCCTCAAGAAGGGGTTCATTCTAGGCACTTGAGTATTGACAGATGTATATACAAAAGGTTAAAAAAATGAAAATGGACTTATATCATGTCTTGTGTTGATGATTGGATCATGTGCAGTCAAGACAAAGCAGACAGTAAGGAGAAAATCCAAAATCTCAAAGAGAAACATTAAAAATTTGGAAGACATCACACACTATGCAGAACTATTAACTGTCTTAGCGTAAGGAATCTCATTACAATGAAAAGAGTTGGCTGATATTTGTAAGGAACTACAGATCACAATCTGTTGCTATGGCCAGCCACAGTTGATCGCTGCAAACTTGGCAGACAGAAAATCAACAGAAACCCGACCTTTTATGGAGAATCCATAAATTGGGCAACAATATACAAGTGCATATTCTTCCACTGGTGCTAAGTATATATCAGCAAAAGGAGTGATGAAATACAGTGTATGCATAACTTCTGTACTTCATAGTAACAGAATCCAAGCCAATCATTTTAATGCAATATTTCTGAGAGTAAAAAATAAAACACCCAGGAAGATGATTAATACGTTTTCACAAGGTGCAAGAGAAACTTCAAAGTGGACTTGTGCAGTTAAGGTGCTGCATCACTGAAATTATGATTGCTGATATCCTTCCTGTGCTTCTCCCAAATGAGTGTTTCCATACATTACAAGAAGGGATGCAAGTTGCTGATGTGGGTACAAGAGAATTAGAAATGGAATTGTTGTAAAGTCAAGCATTTTCTCACTTCCTTTCATTGCTGTTAGAGCAACTGGGGATTTTAGATAGTATAGGGTCCCCCCTGCATGCCTATACTCCTTTTGAGTTCTGTAGGTCAAGTTCCCCCATTTGCTCACCTATCTGTAACAGTGCATGGTCATATACTTTATGTATGTAAGTAACCAGACCATGTGAGAAACCTATAGGATTGGTCATATAAAAACTCCCCTTCTCATTCACAATTTCCTCTTTGTTCTTCTCTTCCTCCTTTGTCCTCAGCTTTAAGATGAGTTAAAATTTTAAGCTCTCTGTGGTGCTCTTTCACCCAATCTTTTCATTAGTTAGTTAGGATGTAGGGAATTCAAATGTATGTACATTATCAAAGCAATTAGTAAAATTCTTTGGTTTGTAACTTTATCCTGCCTACTGGTTTTTTTTAAAGTTAAGTTAGTCTGAGCAAGAGAAGCATTACTGGTATTTCTACTAAACTCTGTTGACGGAGACTGTTTCCTAATAGATCTAGTCTTCATATTTTTTCCCAAAAGGGAAAAGACATTCCCTTTTACCAGGCTTTAGAAATCTACTGTGCATTATCAGGGTTCCTAACAATGGTGAAGTTCATAAATGTTTTCATCAGACAGCAGTCAGACCTGAATGGCAGGGAATCAGAACACTTCAGATATCACTGTGGGTGGGTCTTACATGCATTTATTCTCCAACATACGTTGGCAATGATATATGCAAGATGACCATTTAGATACAATTGAAGTTATAGAAGCCATAGTTACAAAAGTAATAACGGTCTTCCAGATGTTCTGAAGGATGAAGCAGCATGCTAGGAGCTGTTGTCCAACGATATCTGGAAAACTAGATGGTTCCCACTTCCCCACCCCCATGAAAATGAAACTAGGCTGGGAGTATATTATGTGGGAAATCCATTAGGCAGATGAATTATACATAGCATTAAATGCAAGAGAGGAGGTGAGTGGAGGTATAGTGATGGAACAGGTCCCCGTTTTGGAAAGATGTGAAGTAGTGGGTCTCCTTGCTTACACGGGTATCTGTTTGCCTCTGCTTGTCTCTTTGCATATTTCAACAAGGGCATATTATAGGAAAACAGCATAAACATCTAGTGTTTCCTGACCCAAAGGAAACAATACTTGAACAGCAATTATCTCTGCAACTTCTCCAGCACAGGGGAAATGCAAAAATGTCATTTCCTATAAGCTAGCTACCAAGAATGCTGGTCACAGATATGTGTAGCAATAATACAGGTTGAGCATCCCTTATCTGGAACTCAAAAATCCAAAACACTCCAAAAATCATCATTGTGAGTGGTTGAGAGAGTGACACCGTTGCTTTCTGATACTTCAGTGTAGACAAAATTTGTTTGAGGCACAAAATTATAAAGTATTGTATAAAATAAGATTCAGGCTAAGGAGTATATGACACATAAATGCATTTGTGTTTAGACTTGAGTCCAATTTCCCAAGATACCTCATTATTTACATATAGGCAAAATACAGGTATTCCAAAAGATTTCTAGTCCCAAGCATTTCAGTTAAGGGATACTCGATCTGCAGAAATAGATTAAGCTTTCTTTTTATATGACAGATATCAAATGGAATTCTGTTTGTCTTGTCTCCTAAGGTTAAAAAGCCAAGACCTAGGCGGAGCCTAGCCTCTCACCTCAGTGGATACATCCCATTGAAATCAGACCAAAGAGACATATTGTCCATCAGTGATAGTTTGACCGAACCTGCAATGAATACAGTGCTGGCAGTGGAAACACTGTCCCTTGGCTAAAGTTTCAGATGAGCCTGAACAATAGCTTTGCGAGCATGAAACAGGAAGAGACTTTATAGAGCAATCATTGTCATCAAGTTTAAGGGGTCTGTACAGATAACCAAAAAGCTATTGAAGTAAACTCAGTCTTTTGTCACATTTCAAAATCACTGATTGAGTGCATCCGAGGTAGTGGTTGACTTTTCAGTGTCCCCTGGACCTTCTTTGTTTTTTCCCCTTGTCTTGAGTTCGCGGATCTCTTTCTCGGACATGTGTCTCAATACACATGTGCCCCTTCCTTCTTTAGCAATGCGGGGCTCTGAGAGGTAAGTTGCTTTTTCAGGCATCGCATCCAAAATCTGACTAAATAATGCTAACTGAAAATGAAGAGAGAGTTTGATGTTAAAAATGTATTAGGTGAGGTTTTTTAAAAAAAGGTTTAGTAAAAGGATTGGACTCTTAATACAACAGATCAGGCATACTAATAATGTGACAAAATTCTAAATCAGTATGTAAAAAATACTGAGATGACAATGAGATCTGACTGCCTTTAGACTAATATTTGTATTTTGGGTATAATTCAGCAATGTTGACTGGAGTTTGTCAGTTGCTTATTATGATTACAATAGTCTGGCATGTTAAGAAATGCCACAATTTTATTCTCAGTGGCTTGGAGAGCTTCTGTTTATCTTTCCTTCTATCTGAAGTATTTTGTATTTACAGATAAAATTATCCATGGTTGTATTGAGCTTTACTTAAAGTAGCAATACTGCAGAGTGTTGAAACTAACATTAAAACGGTAAAAAGATAATATTCAAATTGTAAAAAGGACAACTTATAATTGAATTAGAAAGTGTGGCATTCAAGACACTTAAACAATTTTTTCAAGTCTGGATACCAGTTTTTAGGCCTTAAAATCTTGAAAAAATTGAAACCAAAAATGACTGGAAAACCATTTTTGTTATTTATTTACTTGGGGTGCAGTTCTGTTTCATTTAAACAAAGCACTGCACATGCTGGGGGGGGGGGGGGGGGCGCTATGGGGAAAGTCAGCAAAAAAAAGGCAGTAGATTGCATGTAGCCTATATGATATTTTTTGCTCACTCTTGCTTTAAACAAAACTTCTGGACATAGAGGAGATAGCTGTATTCAAAGTTATTACAGAATCTTAAAAATAAAATACTTAAAAGCAGTCTTTACTGTTGACAAAACCTGGTACATAAAATGCTGGCCATCAATAGAATAAACACACTTTAAAACTTTTTAATCAAATTACCGTATGTTTTGGTTCATCATCAGCCCTCTTCTGCTGCACTGTTACCCTCACATGGTGCTTCTTATCAATCCACTGCTGTATTTGTTTTATCTTTGTATCTAAATCATGTTGAGCAATAGTTGTGGAAAGTGTTATCTCCTTCTGTTGGACAGGCCCTATGGAAAATAAAGGAAGCATATTTAATCTTTGCATTTAACAATTCTTCTCCAAATTAGTTCCTTTATTAAAATACCAGTGATTGGGAAGGTGACACTATGGAAATCCCAGAAATCACTTGGGCAACTCATACTCTTTCAGCCTCAGAGGGAGGCAAAAGCAACCCCCTTCTGAACAGATCTTGCCAAGAAAACCCCATGATAAGGTCACCATAAATCGAAAACTATTTGAAGGCACACAACACAATTAACAGCTTCATATTTCTTCACAATGGTGAAAGGGCAGCATAGCATTCCTACCCATGTATGAGAACCAGAAGTTATGTATCCAGGAATTCATCTGACCAAACCAAAGAAGTAAAACTAGAGATGTGAGTGGCACCTAAAACCCATTACCTCAATATCCCTCATTGCATGGAATATAAGCTAGACCTTAATGTATTGAGAATGGATGACTGCAGCGGGCTCTAACTATAATTACAGCTCCTGTAGGCAGAGGAAGCAAGTATTTCCAAGGCCCAACTCGTAGGCTTTGTAACTGAATTCAATTCAATGTAGTTACAGAATACTCTTCAGACCTACAGTCTCAATGAGTGACTAACTTTCAAATGCATGGGAATATTGAGGGAGAGCCCCCCATCCTCAGTTCTAACTTGGCTTATTAAGCAAACAAATATAGTTAACACATTTTCATGTAACTACTGGAAGTTCAGACTGTGACTTTGGGGGTTCTCTCATCTCTGTATGAAATGAAGGCACAATTTCTTAACAAGTCACCGCTCTCTGAGCTCTTGTGTTGCAAGCCACAGCTTGGGTTGCTGTGCTGTGGCTGGACTACCAGAAAAACAAAATCAAACATATGGATATGTCCAGGTAAGAATCTTCCTAAGCCAGCATCTTGGATAGAATAAGCTGCACCTCATGCTGCAGCACTAAGGGCGTGCAATCAATAGCCACCATGTAGCATCCGGTTATGAAGTGTGGTGCTCTCCTGTAGCAAAAAGGTTCAAAAGCTGTCATGTAGAAGGAGTAATGTAGAGCTGGGAAGACTTTACTTCAGGACCACAGAAAAGGGAAAGCTAGTCTCCTCTCATAGTTCTAGGGAGGCTTGCTGGAATGTGGACAAAGGTACTCAGACCATATGTGTCTAGAGAGCAAAAAGGCATCCTTATTTATTTAAGCAACTTCATCAACATCTTATTTTGTAAATGCAATAGCATAAATCTAATGAAATGAAGACTTCCAATCCAAGAACACCATAAAGTCACAATGGAGGCCCTAGAAAATGCCTAGAAAGCATATTTTGGCTAATGTGGATAAATAAAACTATGGTTATTATTATTATTATTATTATTAAACTTTATTTGTACCCCGCTAGCATCTCCCGAAGGACTCGATGCGGCTTACAAAGGCCAAGGCCTCAACACACAATATAACAATACAAAACAAAAAGCAAATTAAAACAATTAAAACAGTATAAACAACATGGTTCATGGTCCCATGGCTACAAGGGCCATACTAAATGAGCTAAATCATCTGATCTAAAACTGAAAAGGTTGCACTATCTTGTATCGTATGATGGAACAACTCTGCAGATTTCCACTCCTTTAAAACATCTAGTAGTGTATCTGATAGTGATTAATAGGTATATAGGCATGTAGTTAACTGACTTTAAAGTACCTGTCACCCAAAATAACGGTGACTGAGAATGATTCTGTTCTACACATTCAGAAAGGAAAACAAACAATTGGATTATATCCCAATTATTTTTTGTAAGAAGACCATTCCAAACCACAGAACTTTTAACAAGAGCTATACGCACCATTTGAGGGGTTAGCTTTCTGCTTTTCTCTCAGTTTCATGCGTTCTTCATGAATCTGGTGCCCTGACATCAGTCTGTAAACAGGAGGATCTGCCTTCTCTGAAAGCAGAACAAGCCTCAGTCCCCTTTCATCCATGATACGAATCACGTCAGCTCTGTGCATCGTCCCCTCGTTGTTGCCATTCTCATCTATCAGCTGAACAATCCTATGCGGGATTTTCTTTCCAACACTTTCAATAGTCTTTTTGGCATTGGGATTTATTTTCTTTCCTTTGAGTTTCTCCTCAGCAGCTTCATGTGTACAGAATGATTGTGTGGGGAAAGGAAGAAGTCCTTTTGTAGCATGCTCTGTCACAAGCCATGTCTGAGAGGGGGGTGTTCTTTTCAATGGGCACACCCCAAAAGTAGCAAGGTATCTACTGATAAGGTTCACTTGATCCCTTTTGGCCTGAGCAAGTAGTTTCTTTAAGCACAAGGCAGCCATTCTAGAAGAACTGGAAAAAGAAGTGAGAAACCCCCAAAAAATAAAAGTTGGATAAGCAACAAAGTTATTCAAGAAAGCTATCAAGAGTATGACTTGATTTTGCATTCAGGTTTCTCATTGTTTATATGAACCTCAGTACACTTCTCATAGTATTAGAGCTGGAAGAGACCACAAGCGACCACGTTCAACCCCATTCCGTCATGTAGGAATACACAAAGCACACAGCATTATTCCATGTGAAGTCTGACCAAAGCAGAACACAGTAGGATTATGACTTCCTGCAATCAAGACAGTTGACTCAGAAAAATATTAAGGCCAATGAACTGCAGGAGAGGCATGCGTGCTGCTTTGAGTTTACTGAAGAATGAGAAGAGATATAAAGGTGACAAGCAATAAACTGTAAACTATTTTGTTTTCCATGGATTATTCCTGCTCTTTAGGTCCTTTACCTAGGAGACATGATTTAAATATGCAGTAGCCTCACAGGCACCTTTCACACTGCACAATAAACGTGTTTTGGTTCCATTTCAGTTGCCATGGTAACATTCCATGGAACTCTAGGATACTCCCCTCAAAAAAATGATCTTACTCAGCCACATATGATGTATTAAAAACATCAAAGCAACTTGTGAGAATACGTTGGAGCAAATCTAGGGTCACTTATGAATTTACAACACCAAAATCCTGTTTTAGAAAAAAAAAAATGTCTCGCAAGCCTGTGTGAGATGCACCAGAGTAGAATGAATGAATGAATAGAATGAATAGGGCCAGTTAACACCTCCCAACAAAGGGTTCCCCCAGGCAGGAAGCAGCCAGGCGTTGAAGCTGCAAAGCTATTCAATGCTAATCAAGGTGGCCAATTGCAACATTTACACTTGCCTCCAGCAGACAAGAGTTCTTTCTCCCACCCTGGACATCACTCCATACATATATAAACCCCAACCTCTGAGGATGCCTGCTATACATGTGTGCGAAACGTCAGGAGAGAATGCTTCTGGAACATGACCATACAGCCCGGAAAACTCACAGCAACCCAGTGATTCCGGCCCTGAAAG
This sequence comes from Anolis carolinensis, assembly GCF_035594765.1. Taxonomy (NCBI): domain Eukaryota; kingdom Metazoa; phylum Chordata; class Lepidosauria; order Squamata; family Anolidae; genus Anolis; species Anolis carolinensis. The sequence goes on from NC_085843.1 coordinate 31,029,445, forward strand.
CCTTCGACAACACATAGAATGAATGCAGCTTGACACCACTTTGATTGCCACGATGCTATGGAATCAGGGGAGTTGTAGTTTGGTGAGGCACCAGCCCTCTTTGGCAGAGAAGGCTGAAGACCTTACAAAGCTACAACTCTCAAGATTTCATAGCCCTGAGCCAAGGCAATGCAAGTGGTGCCAAACTGCATGAGTCCAACAGCAGAGGTGTACTCAGAGCCGCTGCATCCATGGCTCTCAACTCACCTGCCCGGACAACAATACTGTCAGCCTCCCAGGCGCGGAAGAAAGAGGGCGAAGGACTGGCCGGAAAAGGCGGGGCTTGGGCGGAAATGGTGCTTGTGTCTCCCTGACAGGCGTCCCCTCAGGAACTTTGTGTAAGGTAGGAGTTGCCTGGCGCGAATTAATCATGGAGAAAGTGTGTCCCTTTACTAGCTAAGCGCCAGGGACCACTCTGACAACCACCATGTCAGACTACACAGCGAAGCCATTGAAATCCATAAGTATGTGGACAATTTCAACAGAAAAGAGGAATCCATGAAAATGAACAAAATATGGCTACCAGTATTTTAAAAAACTCTAAAATCAGGTCAGTAAATAAAGGACAACACACTGAAAACAGGGGAATTCCAGACATGAAACAATCAGGGCCAGCTAACACAACCCAACAAAGGATTCCCCCAGGCAGGAAGCAGCCAGGCAAGGCTATTCAGTGCTAATCAAGGTGGCCAGATGCAACATTTACAATTGCCTCAAACGGACAAGGGTTCTTTCTCCCACCCTGGACCTTCCACGGATATATAAACATCCCCTGCCTAGTTTCCAACAGACCTCACAACCTCTGGGCTCTGGAAACAACTCTAAAATCAGGACAGTAAATGAAGAACAACACTCAGAAAACAGGGGAATTCCAAACAGGAAACAATCAGAGCCAGCTAACACCTCCTAACAAAGGATTCCCCCAGGCAGGAAGTAGCCAAGCTTTGAAGCTGCAAGGCTATTCAGTGCTAATCAAGGTGGCCAATTGCAACATTCACACTTTCCTCAGACAAGACCTCACAACCTCTGAGGATGCTTGCCACAGATGTGGGTGAAATGCCAGAAGAGAATGCTTCTGGAACATGGCCATACAGCCTGGAAAACTCACAGCAAGCCAGTGTATTACTGTTGTTGTTTTTAAATATTTTCCTATCTGTTTTTCAACAGGGCTTTTTTTGTTGTTTAGAGGGGGTTTGCCCTTGCTTTTCTCTGAGGCTGAGACAGCGTGGCTCACCCATAGTCATTCAAGGGTTTCCATGGCAAAGCCAGGATAAGAACCTTTGTCTCCAGAGACCGGGGCTATGGAAAGAATGGCATAATGAAGAGGGAGCAGGTTTGTTTTCTTCTGCCTTGAAAACTAGGACTTGGAGCAATGGGCTTAAATGGCAGAAAAGGAGATTCCACCTGAACATTAGGAAGAACTTCCTGACTGTACAAGCTGTTCCACAGTGGAACTCTCTGCCTCAGAGTGTGGTGGAAGCTCCTCCCTTGGAAACTTTTAAACAGAGACTGGATGGCCATCAGTCAGCGATACTTTGTGCTTTTTTTGCATGGCAGGGGGTTGGACTAGATGGCCTATGTGGTCTCTTCCAGCTGTATTATTCTATGATTCTAAGTTCAATACACCTGGGGGGCCAAAGCTTGCTCATGCCTGTTCTAGCAGCTTCATATATGGTATATAAATCTACGAGTATAGTGTGACATACATATTTTTAAAATTAAGACCAGAATGGGCACAGTGGTCAACTAGTGACAATGGAGAGGGGGGAAACTAATAAAGAGGAGTTGTGAGAGCATAGAGCTAACTAGAAAGTGCAACAGCACAAAAAGGTAGGCCGCTTTCATTCCAAACAGCCCCACTCCTCTCAGTGTCTTTTAACATTACAAGCTACACAAAATATATAAACATGTCTTTTTTTCTGCATATGAATGTAGCAAGAAATCTGTGGACAAATCCAAAGCACTATTATTACTACTTTCATAGGTAAGTCAATATTTTTGTATGAAAAAGTAATTTAAAAAGGTGATCTGTTACAAGAAAATTAATGTCAGGTGAGAGGACATTCTTGCAGATTCCCACCAAATACACACAAGGAAGTTAGACACTTACGTTACCCTGAATTCGGTGCAGGTTACTCAAATCAATTGTGTCTCGAATATGACTACTACCCATGTGATAGTTATTCTATTTCATTAGTTAGCTTTATCAAGCGCAAAGTGTTTTTTTTTCGCAAAAATATATATCATATTTTGTGTTCCTCACAAATTTTTCTTGATCTCTTGCTGGCAACTTAAAATACTTGTATTATTTTAAAGGAGAAATAACCTTTTGAATAGATAATGAGCATGGAAAGAACATGCGTTGGCACATCATCAGTTATCCACAAGTGATGTCAGAAAACACACAGGCTGAAGTTTTGGACCTAGCTTCACTGCTTGTGTCTCTATGACAAACGTCCCATTGAATTGCTGACAAAAAGGTTTCCCCCTTGTGAAAAGGAGTTCACTTTTTGAATAATAAGAATTATATGTCACAGGAGGGGGGTGGGGCAATCAGGATTTTAGAGATGCTTAGGTGAGTCATAGCCATAAAAAGGTTGGGAACCACTTATCTTCATTGTAGAGTTAATGGAGTTTGATACCACTTTTAACTGCCATAGCTCAATGCTTTGGAATCATGCGATCTGTAATTTTACAAGGCCTTGAACCTTCTCTACCAAAGATGGCTGGTGCCTCACCAAACTATAACTCCTAGGATTCCACAGCATTGAGCCATGGCAGATAAAGTAGTGTCAAACTGCATTCATGCTATATGCACCCAACATCCAAACCACTAAGCGACATTACTTCCCTTGAGTGTTTTGTTCAGTACCTAAATAGACCGGGCATTATTATGTCCATTTTTATGCTGCTTTTTCTCCATAGAAGTCAAGATGGCAGGCATCATTTTATCCTCACAACAAACTTGAGAGGTAGGCCAAGCAGAGAGGGAGAGAGGCCCAGGTTCGTAAGGGTGACAGAGAAAACGAGACATTTGCATCTTAAATTGTTGTATGTTATTTATTTACTTCATTTCTACCCTGCTTTTCTCACCTAAAGGGACTCAAGGCGGCTTACAAATCTGGCAAAAATGCAATGCCAATAAAAAACAATAATAACAATAAAATATAAAACGTTTTATATTAAACATTAAAGCACATAAAACTGTATACAAAAATCTAAAAGCATATAAAGTGCATAGTTCCATTCATCAAAAAACCTTGCTCATAATCCTTGATCCCGACCATGTCGAAGCCTTAAAAACATATTCTTTAAACACATGTGCACAGAGCCATGTCTTCAGCTTTTTAAAAAAACCCAGAAGGGATGGAGCCTGCCTGATATCACCGAGGAGGGAGTTCCACAGCTGAGGAGCCACCACTGAGAAGGCCCCATCTTTCATCCCCACCAATCGCACTTGCGAAGAAGGTGGGACCGAGAGCAGGGACTCCCCAGATGATCTTAAAGTTCTAGTAGGCTCATAAGAGGAGATGCGTTTGGACAGATAAGTTAGACCAGAACCGTATAGGACTTTATAGGTCAAGACCAGCACTTTAAATTGGGCTCGTTAGCATATCAGTAGCCAGTGGAGCTGATGCAACAGAGGAGTAGTATGCTCCCTGTAACCGCTCTGGATAAAAGTCTGGTTGCTGTCAGTTGGACTAGTTGGAGCTTCTGGGCCTTCTTTAAAAGCAACCCCACTTAGAGCGTGTTGCAGTAATCTAAGCGGCATGTAGCAAGAGCGTGGACCACCGTAGCCAAGTATGACTTCCCAAGGTATGGCACAACTGGCACACAAGTTTTAATTGTGCAAATGCTCCCCTGGTCATCACCAAAATTTGGGGTTCCAGGCTCAGCAATGAATCCAGGAGAACACCCAAGCGGCAAACCTGTGTCTTCAGGGAGAGAGTAACCTTGTTCAACACATATTTTATAACAAATGTTGTTATTGTTATGTGCCTAAAAGTCATATCTGACCTATGGTGACCTAGCACAAGGTCTTCTTGGCAGAAATTGTTCCGAAGAGGTTTGCCCTTGCCTTCCTCTGAGGCTGAGAGTGTGTCACTCAACGAGTTCCAACTGCTGAGCAGGCACTCAAACCCTGGTCTCTAGAGTCATAGTCCAATCCTCAAACCACTATATTATTCTGGTTCTCTGTAATGGTTGTGGTTTGTGTGTGTATATGTCAGGAGCGACTTGGCCTTAGGAAAAAAAAAGGGGCAAACATCTGAATAAATTCTGCCAAGAAAATCTTGTGATAGATTCATCTTAGCATCAGCATAAGCTAGAAATGATTTGAAGGCACACAATGATAACAGGAATGTAGAAAATGCATATTTAGAATTAGAAAGTGCATGAAATTGTATAGGATTGTAGTATTTGAAACTGTGTTCACAATTTCTGCTCCCCCTTCACTTTGTACTTGGATCCAGGATTCCATGTTTTACGAGCTGCTTCTCCCAGCCTATGGGTAACACACAATTCCTTCTGAAAACAGTATATAAAATGGTTCGTTTTTATACAGCCAAAACTCATGCATATATGTGCAGGGAGCATCAACTATTTAGATACTTACCATCTCAATCTTTTTTTCTTTTTTCATTTAGTTTTCCAAACGTAATGCACAAATAACTTCTATCTTAATAGATCACAACAAATGCGAGCAGAACAAATGATAGCTTAGTGCATTTGATCCAGAAGTTTATGCGAAGAATACAAATGTACAACAAAACAGTGCTTCAAAAAAAAATCCCAGTAGAACAGACATCTTTTATGAGCCTTTTCAAAAATTCTTCTAAGAAACACATGCCAGCGTAATGCTGCCCCTACAGCTTTTTAAAAAGAATTTAAATAAGAATTGTAATCCTAAAACAAATTCCTGAGTCTCCCTGGGAGGAAATAAAGTAAAGTAAAGTAAACAACAAACCCTGACATTGTCACCAGTGCATTAAATGTCTCGCTGAACGTGGCCACTGTATGGTGCGGGCCTTTCCCTTGTACATCTGAGACATTGTTCCGTGGCTTTTGCAAGTTGCTGGGTTCAGCTGCAAAGAGTTTGAAAGCTGCTTTGTTGGCAGCCTAGGACACATCCGTGACCTTATTAAAAGGGAAGTGAATGCGCTCCTTTTTTTTTTTTTTTTGCAACAGTAAATCTACTAATTTTACAGTCAGTTGAACAGCAATAGATTAATTTGTTTAAAGTCTGTATCACAAAGCAAATGCAAACTTTGCTGCCTTGAATACCCTAAACTACAGTGTGGATTCTCCCCCGCAACTCACCCTTGGAAAGGGAGACACTATTGCGGCTTGCCCTCGAATGGTCCATGCGGTTCCCTGTCACCTGCTTCTCAGCACAGGTGCTGACCCCTCTGTCTATTCTCTCCCTCCTGACAGACTAACAACTCCATCCAGCCTTTGTGTGCCACAGAGAACGCTTTCCAAGTGACTGGACTAGTTTTCTTCAGCAACCACAGGAAGCGGAATAAAGAGAAGGTTAAGGGCCATACTGGGGGTCAGAATGGGTTAAATTTAGTTAACATCAGAGGTTATAGCTTTTAACAAGGAGTCTGAAGGAAACTTATTTGAAGATGCAATTTGTTTCTTTGTCAATCTTTTTCTCCTCTTTATCTGTATTGAGAGTGACAGCTTAACAAAGTTTTTATATGCTGCCTTTTTTCCTCTCTGTCCTTTATATGGGATAAAGGCACTGCAATGCTCCCAAAAGAGGTGCAGGTGGAAAACGACTTTATAAAGCTTCCATGATTTTCAAATTGAGGGTTGAAAGTAGGTCCCCTGCTTGGCTAAGTCAAAATTAATTTGTAGATGTTAAAAAGACAGACACATTATTGGCAGTAGCAGGAATTGATGGTGGCAGGCTGCTTTTTGGGACACATTATAACAGCAGAGTCTTTGTGCAAAAGGTTTTTTCTCCCTGCCCCTGCCATTTTTTTCTATTTTCTCTTCTATCTCCCACCAACAGGGATCTGAGTGAAACCATCTAAATGAGATTCCTGGCAATTCCTTTCTTTAGAATACATTGGTGTAGCCTCATGGAGCTAGTTAGTGTTTAGAAAATCCCCAAACACATGCAAACCTAGTGGCTGTATAATAAAAAAATAGTCCACCCAGATCTTTCACGGTCTCTTTCACCTGTTCAGATCTATTATATAAAATTGTTTATTGGAAGTATGTTAAGAATCACTTAAAGAATGTCACTGAGGTAAATTAATATGGGGAAGTGAGATATCTTTTTGACAGTTTGTAGTACTATTTTAAATCCTGAAAATCGGCTGTTTCATCCTCTAGCCCTGTTTGTTTAGCGTCAAGCTGTACCACTTTAAAAATGGATATATGAATACATACAATAAAAATACATTAGAACCATTTCCTCTTGCCACTAAAAAACAGCAGCTTATTTCTATGCACTTAGGCTAAAACTGTATACAACTATACTTTGAAAATACGTATGTTATGATTTTTTTGTTTATGTGTTTGTGTCAGGGATTGGGTGGTTTGCATTAGTCTGAAAGGGATGGGGCAAGGAATCTAGAACTTTGTTAGTACATGAAGAAATGCTTCTCCCATGTTTATGATGAAATAAGAAAAGAAAAACAGCAAACACTTAATATGTCATTTGAAAACACATATTATGTCACTTCACCTGTAGAATTAATGATGGGTTTCTTTGTAAGACTGAAGGAGGGATTCCATATCTTATTGCAGAAATTAAGCAATACTCCGACTTGGCATCATTATGAAAATATGTTCTGTTTTGAAGACACCATTTGTATTCTCAAGAACTCTTCCAATAATTTTTGGTTAAGATTTGAAAGAGGCAATTTCAAGGGCCTCCACCCCAAGTACTCAGTTTACTTGGCCCTCATGCTATATCATGTGGTTGCCCACCTTTTTTAACTTTAAAAAAGTCACTAAAGTCTTCCTTTCTAATAATAATAATAATAATAATAATAATAATAATAATAATAATAATAATAATAATAATAATAATACTTTATTTATAGACTGCCCTTTCTCCCCGAGGGGACTCAGAGCGATTGCTAAGAAAGTCTTCAGTGGCTAATTTTGCTCTTGTTCTTTTAATTTGTCAGGGTTTCAGCACTGTTTCACCACCAATATTTGTATTGCCATCCCTTACTCTTTACCTGTTAATCACTGTTTAAACATTCCTTTATAACAAGCTGCTTACAACTCATTAAAATGAAAGGGATGAAAATGTCTAAAAAAGCTAAGTTTTATATTGCTGACAAATAAGGTGTATTTGACACAGCTGGCAAATATTTGCTGGTATACTACAGTTTATGGTTCCCATTCATCAGTAATTGTAACTGCATTTTGTATTTCTGTGCATCAGAAAGCAAAGATGACATTATCTCAGTCACTCCACATGGACAATTTTGGATTTTGAAGTGTTTCAGAATTTGGAATTCCAGATAAGGGATACCTAACCTGTATATACAGTAGAGTCTCACTTATCCAAGCCTCGCTTATCCAAGCTTCTGGATAATCCAAGCCATTTTTGCAGTCAATGTTTTCAATATATCGTGATATTTTGGTGCTAAATGTGTAAATACAGTAATTATAACATAACATTACTGCGTATTGAACTACTTTTTCTGTCAAATTTGTTGTATAGCATGATGTCTTGGTGCTTAATTTGTAAAATCATAACCTAATTTGATGTTTAATAGGCTTTTCCTTAATCCCTCCTTATTATCCAAGATATTCGCTTATCCAAGCTTCTGCCGGCCCATTTAGCTTGGATAAGTGAGACTCTACTGTATTTCTAATTATATGTAGAGTTTGTTTCCAAAAGGTACCAAATCCACCAAAGCAACCTTTATAGGATTAAAAAGCATCCGCTGGGGATATGCATTCTTTTGCTATAAAATGTCATTTTCCAAGCCCTGTATCAAAGTGATTTGATACATTCTGATAGTTTTGATCTTTTCATAATATTTTACAAATCTAGTTCTAGCCAATTGTTATAAACAATAATAATAATAATAATAATAATAATAATAATAATAATAATTGTGCGGTTTTCTGGCATTGTATATTTTTGCCGCTTCTGTGACTGTTCATTTGGGTTTTGATGATTCCGTAGCCCACTTTTCGATGGATGTACAGAATCAGCAGCATCCACCGCGGTCCTTTTTATCCTGGGCGACGACCGAGCCAGTATAGACTTCGTTTGGGTTTGATTCTCCATAATGCTAATGGGTTAGGTGCTCTTGGTTGTGCTCCTCAGCTGAGGCCTCTCTGGCTTGGTTGGACCTGCCGGTAGTTACACTACCGCCAGCACAGCCCTCAGTTATCATTGGAGCAGCTAAGCCCCCCCACCACGTCAAGGTGGCACCTGCGGGGGGGGGGGGGGGGCAAGAACAAGGTTTGGATCATTGATGTTGCCATCCCAGGTGACAGTCGCATAGATGAAAAACAACAGGAAAAACTCAGCCGCTATCAGGACCTCAAGATTGAACTTCAAAGACTCTGGCAGAAACCAGTACAGGTGGTTCCGGTGGTGATGGGCACACTGGGTGCTGTGCCAAAAGATCTCAGCCGGCATTTGGAAACAATAGACATTGACAAAATCACCATCTGCCAACTGCAAAAGGCCACCCTACTGGGATCTGCACACATCATCAGAAAATACATCACACAGTCCTAGACACTTGGGAAGTGTTCGACTTGTGATTTTGCGAAACGAAATCCAGCATATCTATCTTGTTTGCTGTGCCATACAACGTTGTTGTGTTGATAGTAATAATAATAATAATAATAATAATAATAATAATAATAATAATAATAATACATCACACAGTCCTAGGCACTTGGGAAGTGTTCGACTTGTGATTTTGTGATATGAAATCCAGCATATCTATCTTGTTTGCTGTATCATAATAAAATAATAATAATAATAATAATAATACCCAACAATGTGCTGCCACCTATAACTCATTTTTCAATTTTTTTTTATTTGATACCTTTTGGAAACAAACTCCATGTATTTTGGTTTTGCAACTAATTGAAGAAGCAAATATGAGGAGCCTCAAACAAATCGTGAACAAAAATCAAGAATAGTAATAAAGTTATTTTAGGGTACATCTGTGAGGCCACTTAATTGGAGGGCCCTGAATCAGCTCCATGGCTAAATACTACATGGAACTGATTCAGGATAACTTGGGACAAGACTACCTTAACTCAGCCTTGACCCACATTCACCAAATAGTTTGAATTCTGGCCCTCTTGTCCTCCATATTGTAGCAGTCTCTAGCCATGACATGGGTTCTACCTGTTACCTGTTGTCTGCAATGATGTTGGCTAGGGTGATTGTTCCTTTCCCAAGCCACCCCGTCTGACATCATTGCAGGCAATAGCCGCAGATAGGACCCATGTCATGGCCAGAGACTACAACACAGAGAACAAGAAAGGTTTGTAAGAGTGGCAGTCTGGCTATGCTGAACCAAGAGATTCCTTACCACCTCCACAGCAACTAGGAGAATGCTTGCCTGACCCATCTCAGAGCCAGTTCAGCGTATGCTACACTGGATCAGCCCCAATATAGTGGTCAGTGTAGATCATCTCTTATCCTAAGAGCTGTGTAATGTTGAATGCAGTTCGTTGATTCTAGTCTCCTCCAGCAGAGTTTTCAGCCATGCTTATTGAAAGGCAGGGTAAGCATAACACTTGAGGTGCCCCTAGTACAGGTCAGACCATTTCTTAAAAAACAATTTGGATAGAGATGGTGACTTTCTGAGACTGAACGTGCTTGTAACAAGCCAACTCCCCACTTCGGCTCCAGCTATATTATCCAGTATCTCATTTGCGTAACCACTTTCCTGCCCATAATTACTTGATGTCTCCGGAGTCACGGTGGTAGCGCCATTAAATGTAAGGCAGAAATTAGAAAAGCCGCTTTGTCTCTCTAACAGACTCTTTCCTGAGTTTTATGGCTAGCATGGAAAAGGTCTGTTATTTGGGGGCAGTCTCCCTGGGATGTGCACTTCAACAAAGGCTATGACCAGCATCATTATATGCAAATTTGTGACAGCATTTATCCCACTCTTCATTAACATAATATCATCTGATACCCAAGGTAGCAATTAGCTGATCCTGGACATTTCTCATAACAGATGTGTGGTTCAGGAGAAGCATGAGGGGAAGAAGAGTTTGCTAGAAAATGTAATAGACATTCCTCCCCACACAATGTATGCTATTCTGGATGTATCTGAGGGGCACGCTAAGTGAATTTTTATGTGTATTCTTGTATAAGAAAGACCAAGGAGACCTGGGTGTAAGGTCACAATCCTATTGGATGCTGTAAAGAGTAAATCTGTACCCACATACATATCCATTTCTCTTGCAAAGCCAAGGAAAAGGCATTGCATAAGAAGATGCTTGCTCTCTCCTTGCACAACACTTGGGAAAGTACTTACATTGTCACTGTTTTGAAATATCAGAAATGGTAGTAGGATCTGTCTAATAGAGTAATCAAATTGACAAGGCAGGAGCCGAATAACAACCAATTCCACACTTCCGCCACATACACTATGTGCAGTAGAAAAAAGAAATATACTCAATCTTCCTCCTTAAAACATATGAAAACTAGCTTCACCTACCAGTTTTTTGTAATAGTCCAATGCATGGTTTAATGGAAGAGAGAGAAAGTAGAGAAAATGTAGGAAACTATTAAGTTAGCATGTATACAGTGTTCCTTCACTACTTCATGGTTCACTTTTCGCAGAATCACTATTTTGCGGTTTTTCAATAAACTCTTCAAGACTATTATAAATCATAAAAACTACAATTTACAGCCTAAGGAAGGTAGGAAGGAGAAGCCAAAGGGAGAGAAAAGGAGCCCAAGCGGCAACGGGAGGAGAAGGAGGCGATTTATCAACACATGATTGGTTGATAAAGACTTAAAATAGTGTATCTATATATATAGAAGGGTAATGGAATCATGGCACTGGACAAAACAACTAAACTAAACACCCCACAACCTCGAAAATTGACAGCACAACCTCTCATCCACGCCTCTACGTTCATACAACAAAAAGAAAAGAAAAATAAAGTCCTAGACACAGCAACGCGTGGCCGGGCACAGCTAGTAATTAATAAAATAATGTATAAATATTAAAATAAATATAGCGTCCCTATTTTGTGGATTTTCACTTATTGCGGGTGGTCCTGGAACCTAACCCCAGTGATAAGTGAGGGAACACTGTATATGCTATACCCAAGCCCTAACATGCAAACTAGACATTAATGTGTGAAAGTATGCAAAGGTTGAGAGTGCTTCAACTGCCACAATGCCTAATAAATCTTCAAAATTAGTCTTGAGTCATTTATGAAGCTCCCTGAGGGCCCTTCCAGACAAGCCCTATATTCCAGGATATGATCCCAGTTTTTCTGCTTTAAACTGGATTATTTGAATCTGCACTGCCAGATAATCTGGGATAAACAGAAAACCTGGGATATATTTTGATCATAGCCTCAGTTACTTTGCTTTGATTAAATATTATGTTTAGCATTTTCCATAGTGCTTTCAAATGTCTGAAGTGTTCCACAAATAAGATATTATTATAATCCTTACAACAGTCTTGTAGTGTGGGTGGGTCACTATTCTTATCTAACCCCAGACTAAGGTTATCTGTGTGTTATTGACCCCCCAGTAAACCCCCCTCCAAATGATTTATAGCTCACCAAGGGCTAACAAATAAATATATGATTTCTTCCTTTTATTAAAAATACTAGCTGTGCCCAGCCACGCGTTGCTGTGGCTTATGGCAATCATTTGTTGGCCAGGTGGAATAGCAGTGAATAGCCTTGCAGCCTCAAAGCCTGGCTGTTTTCTTCTTATGGTAATCCTTGTTTGGTGAGCTGGAATATAATGGAATGGGCTTGGTGCTTGGGAGGCTGGGTACTTGCATTCTAGGAGAATGGTTTTTTGGACTGCTAGAATTGCAATGAATAGCCTTGCTGCTTCAAAGCCCGGCTGCTTGCTATCTAGCGGAAACTTTGGTTGGTCAGCTTCAATAGTACAGAGTAGTATAGCTGCTTCAAAGCCTGGTTGCCTTCTACTTTGTTGGTCTGGTTGAATTGCACTGAATAGCCTTGCACCTTAAATGCCTGGCTGTGTTATAGCTAGGGGAAGCCTTGTTCGGCAAACTGGAGTAGCACCCTCAATCAAAGAAGCCTAGCTACTTCCTTTGTAGGGCAATCCTTGTTTGGCCAGATTGAATTGCATTGAATAGTCTTGCAGCTTGCAAGCCTGGCCGCTTTCTACCTTATGGAATCCTTGGTTGCCCAGATTGAATAGCAATTAATAGTCTTGGTGTGGCAAGTATGAATGCTGCAATAGTCACCTTGATTAGCATTTAACGGCCTTGCAACTTCAAAGCCTGGATACTTCCTGCCTGGGGGAATCCTTTGTTGGGAGGTGTTAGCTGGCCCTGATTGTTTCCTGTCTGGAATTTCCCTGTTTTCAGAGTTTTGTTATTTATTTACTGTCCTGATTGTAGATATTATATTGTTCTGTATTATTATACCATAGTAAATATTATATATTATATTTATAATCTTATATCATCTGCTTAGAACTGGATTATATAAGGCCCCTTCTACACAGCTGTATAAAATCCACACTGAACTGAGTATATGGCAGTGTGGACTCAAGATAATCCAGTTCAAACAGATACTGTGGATTATGTGCCTTGGCATTCTGGGTTATATAGCTGCTCAAGTTCAAGGCTTCAGAAGATCGAGAACCAACCCAGCAGCAGCTGTACCCCCATGAACTATATTGTATCTAACCCTTCAATAAATTGTATCTACTTTATGATTTTGGTGTAATTTGTATCTTTTAGCCATGTATTGTATCTATCTATATATATAAAAGAAGTGATAGCATCAGGGCAGCGGACAAAACAACAAAACTACAGGGCCCCCAACCTCGAAATTTGACAACACAACCCCTCATCTACGGCTCTAGGTTGATACAACAAAAAGAAAAGAAAAATAAAGTCCTAATTACAGGGAGAGGAATAATTGTTTTTATCCAATTGCTGCTCTACCCACTTGGTCTCCTAGCAACCTCCTCAGCCCAGGGGACAGGCACAGTTAGGCCTCACTTAGGCCTCTTCCACAGATTATCAGATTTTAACTGGATTATATGGCAGTGTAGACTCAAGGCCCTTCCACACAGCTATATAACCAATTTAGAATCTTATATTATCTGCTTTGAACTGGTTTATCTTGACTCCACACTGCCATATAATCCACTTCAGTGTGCATACTAAACATAAAGACAACCATACAACAGACATTCAATACCACCACTACCTCAACAATTTCTCACCAACACCACCAGACAATGCCACAGCAACGCGTGGCCGTGCACAGTTAGTTTCTTATATAAAATGTATCTAAACTGCTTTATAGAAATGTATCAAAATGTAGCCCAGAGACATCCACCCCTCCATGACCCTGGTGAAATAATCTCCCGAGAATAGAAAGGTTGGGCAACCCCCCCTGGATATTTTCCTTGCCAGCCAAATAAGCCAAATATTTGTATAATTCCCCTGAGGCTGAGAGCCTGATGCTCCCTTATGGAAACAGGAGTTTAGAGTATGTTCATTCTTTAACTCTTTTATTGACAGCCAAATCCTTGATGGCCCGGGATCAGCACTTTTTGCCCTCTGAGCCTAACACCTTGGTTTCCTGAGCTCCGTATCTTTGTTTAACATGGACAGCTGAGCTAATCAAAATCCCATCAACATATCACTGGTATTGTCTTCTCCCAGATCTGCAGCTGATTGATCCTTCATCCTGATCACTCCCAGTCACCATTCTCCCTGCCAAGGGAATCCTTGCTGGAAGCCATGATGTCAATGGAGCTTTCAGCCAATCCCAGCGCAGATCCTAGCCAGTCTCTTCTCTGGCCAATTGGGGAGGGAGCAGGAGGTTTAAATGGCTGTCAGAAATGTTTAATATCATTTTCCTTTCCTTTTATTTGTACCTTTTGAAGCAAATTGCTTGTACTTGCATCTTTTTTGGCCAAATCATAATAAACCTCTGTGTCTTGTCTTCCACCTGGTGAGTTGCTTTCTCTGTCTTGGCCCTTCTGGTTTAGCATAAACTTGTCGGGCATTGTCATGCCACGAGCAGGCAAAACATTACCTGCTGCCCTGTCTCTTTAAGGTTCCAAAGGGGCGGAGCTTAGCCTTGGCCCCTGCCAGCCTGAAATGGCAGTTATTTTTGTCAGTTAGAATTTGTCAGTTGGTGAAGCACTGGAAGGAAGTGTAGGAAGTAAAAGGATCACAGAAATTCACGTCACGTTGGAACTGTATTCAAATTAGATTAAAAAGCCATAGACTACAGCGATAGAGAAAGCCATGTCAACAACACTGCATTGAAGTCATCTCAAAGATACAAAGAATCCAGTCATAACAAGACTTTATACTCTGTGGCAATATCTATCCAGAACTGCATAGACTCAAAGATTTCTTTCCTCACAAGAGACTTCATAGTGGCATCAAGAGGAAAAGAGATCAATTTTGTCTATTAATAAAATATTTTGTTTCACAACTACAGTCTCCAATCTGTCCTTCGTGCTATGAGTCCTTCCAGTTCATTTAATTAAGCATGGAGGCAGAACAGTGAATTTCTTTCCTTTGACCTTCCCAAGTAAAAGTGAATTTCTTTCCTTCAAGCTTCCTGAATAAAAATGAATTTATTTTCCTTTGAGCTTCCCCAGTAAAAGTGTATTTTCTTTAAGCTTCCCAAGTAGCAGTTGATTTCTTTCTTTTGACCTTCCTGAGGAGAAGTGAAAACTACCTCAGAAGAAGAAGGAGTTAAGCAGCCATTTTGACTGTAGAGAGAGTGCAGTCATAGAGGGCAGCGCCATTTTGAAGGAACCTGAGGGAAGCCCTTTCGGAGGAAAATGTGGCTTTCAGGACCACAATAGTTATTTTTAAGTCTAAAAAGCTTTAAGTCTCAGTAAAAGGACTGAGAATCTTAAAAGTTAGTGATCACTTTATTTAAGGGACTATTAGTAACGGACAGCAACAGGAGAATAAAAGACCTACATTCCAAAGTAACGGAGAATAGGCTATTCAGTCCTTTCTGTCCAAAAGCAATTCAGTCTAATATAAAGTGACACAAACTTCAGAAGACTTAAAGATGTCTGCTTCTTCCTCACAAAAGAGCAGAATATCTAAACCTACCTCAAAAATGTTGTCCTTCTGGCAAGATAAACTAGATTCCTTGAAACCTAAATATCAGAAGTCATGGCAGAGAATTTTAGATATGAGTCAAGCAAGCCATCGCTTTAGGCAGCAGAAAGAAATATTAGATTGTAAGGAAAGATTACAACATCAATACTGTGAGTGGATAACATATTCAGATAATATAATCTCTTTGCTTGAACATATGAAAACATCAGAATCTTTAAGTAATAAGGAAGAAATGTTGTCAGAGAGAGAGAGAAGGGAACTAGAATTTGATACCATCATGAATGATTTATCTAACAAAATATCAGAAGGTCAGGCAGAAGAAGACCCTGCCTCCCT
This sequence comes from Anolis carolinensis, assembly GCF_035594765.1. Taxonomy (NCBI): domain Eukaryota; kingdom Metazoa; phylum Chordata; class Lepidosauria; order Squamata; family Anolidae; genus Anolis; species Anolis carolinensis. Next base: position 31,045,113 of record NC_085843.1, read on the forward strand.
TATGGAAACTGTTGATGAAGAACAAGTGCAACACATGTTTAGTAAAGACACAGATACAAAGTCAAACAGGTCTGTGTGTACATTAGCAGGCAAATCAAGATCATCTCACACATCCCACAGAACAGAAAGAACAAGAGGGACTTCTGTTCATAGTGGTTCTTCTGGCCAATCCCTTAGTCTGGTCATAAAGGCTAGGGCCGAGGCAGCTGCCGCAGTAAAACAAATAGAGTTTCTTAAGAAAAGACAGCAAATTGTTGCAGAGAAGGCAGAACTGGATGCCTTGGCCGCTGCCAAGAAGGCAGAAATGGAAGCCGCAGCTGCCGCTGAGCAGGCAGCAGCCGCTGCCAAGCAAGCAGGTATGGATGCAGAAAATAAGGCCCGTCAAGTTAAAACAGAAGCTGCTCTAGCAACGTTAGCACAGGTTGCAAAGGCTGAGGTGTTACAAGTAAAGGCCTCAGTCCTAGAGCAAGGTCTCTTAGGAAATACATTCCCTCCAGATGTTACAACAGAAGATCCTGTCACAAAAGTGGATTCTTATTTAAATACCCAAATTATCAATATCGCAGCCCCTCCTGTGCTAACAAGAGAAAGTGTAGTAGCAAATAATTCTTTTGTGTCACAACCAGAAATTATAGAGGTTTCTGCACCCAAAGAACATTATTTGCCGTATGCAGAAGTAGCAAGTCAAGCAGCAGTTCCATTGCATGATATATCTCAAACCAAGTTGGAGCACAGTTTTCCAGTAGACACACAGGACTCAATACAGTCAAACTACACAATGCCAACAACTGCATTCAGTCTCAATCCCAAAGCAGCTAGTTGGGTTCCAGAAAAACCCCAGATCCGAACTAACTCTGAACCAACTTTGCAACAGTCCTCAGTCCCACTTGATATTTTAAATTACACCTTCTATAGAAACCCAAGAAGGGACTTAGCAGACAAGTCATATATCATCAAATATGAAGAAAGCAATCATACTGATAACAGAAGTTCAGAGCAGCCTAGTGCTTCAAAGTCTGTCATAAAAGAAGATGAAATTGAAGATATGTCCACATCGCAGACTGCATTTCAAACCAATTCCTCAACTCAGAGGGTAGAATCAGATATACCTTTTGACCATCTGGAAGCTCAAGAGTCTGTACAGCAAGCTATAGATGCTGCAATGATATCTCCAATAGTGCAACCACCCACCAATGTTGGTGTCGACATTTTCGCCCTACCAGCAAAGGTTACCAAAGAAGAATGGATGGCTGATCACAAAGAGAGTATTAATTGTCTAAATTATAGCCAAGTGCAACTTCAAAAGGACAGTGAGCATAATATAGATGGCCACAAGAACACTGGAAGTGATCCTGCATTATCACAAATGATAGTGAGTCATACAAACTTCCACTCTGATGTCTCAGATATGTGTAATCATTTGCAAGCAGAATATATGACCTCACAGGCTACCACCAATCGATTAAGAGCTGAACTTGCCAAAGAACCCCGAGAAGTTGCTGTATATGAGCAAGAACTTCAAAAACCTTCGGAGACAAAGTATCAACTTGAAGAAGCTCATGGTCAGCTAAAAGAGCAGAAACAATTATCTAGTAAAAGGCTATTGGTCAAAGAACAGCAGGTTGCTGATCTTCAAATAAAGCCTTCATATTCTGAGGAGAAGCTAAAGAAGATAGCAGCAGTTGTAACCAAACTGCAGCAACAGCTAAATGGAGTGAAGCAGCAGTGCCAGGATGAGCGGAGCTTTCGAAAGAGTGCCCAGCAGAGAGCAAAGGTGTTGGAGTTGAGACAAGAGTTTGTATCAGTCCAGGGAGGCCTGAACGGGTGTTGCAGCGTCGCAGAGGACAGGTTTGCCTTCCATGTTCCAGAATTAAAGGTAAGCTTTGACCGAAGAGGATTTAGTCCACATGAAGGAGGATCGCAAGGTCATCGAAGTGTTGGACTTTGAAAGGCCAACCACATACTTCATCCCGCCATTTCATCCAGATCAATCTGCAGAGACTGTAGGAAAGCTGAAGGATGAAACACTAGAGGAAGTCAAAGGGATGATGAATCTACAAGTTAGAACAGTTATAGTTTGTTTTAGATTAGTTGATATTTTGTGTTAGATATTTGTTATTAAAAAGGGAGTAAAACTTATTAATAAGTTTTAGGTGGGGAGTGTCATGCCACGAGCAGGCAAAACATTACCTGCTGCCCTGTCTCTTTAAGGTTCCAAAGGGGCGGAGCTTAGCCTTGGCCCCTGCCAGCCTGAAATGGCAGTTATTTTTGTCAGTTAGAATTTGTCAGTTGGTGAAGCACTGGAAGGAAGTGTAGGAAGTAAAAGGATCACAGAAATTCACGTCACGTTGGAACTGTATTCAAATTAGATTAAAAAGCCATAGACTACAGCGATAGAGAAAGCCATGTCAACAACACTGCATTGAAGTCATCTCAAAGATACAAAGAATCCAGTCATAACAAGACTTTATACTCTGTGGCAATATCTATCCAGAACTGCATAGACTCAAAGATTTCTTTCCTCACAAGAGACTTCATAGTGGCATCAAGAGGAAAAGAGATCAATTTTGTCTATTAATAAAATATTTTGTTTCACAACTACAGTCTCCAATCTGTCCTTCGTGCTATGAGTCCTTCCAGTTCATTTAATTAAGCATGGAGGCAGAACAGGCATGGATCCTCTTATCTACGGCCCTAGCTAAATCACTTCATGGGGAGTTCATGAAAAAAAATCAGTTAGCATTTGTAATAATTTAGATGTAAACAATTGCAAATAAATCACATAGGGTTTTTTTTTTTTTAAACAAGATTACTGAGTTGAAATGAGGCTAATCTCTGGGTTATTTGTGTTCATGCATCATGCAGCACCTTAATTTGTGCTGTTCTGGGCTTTCTTTGATTGTTGAAAACACACACGTTTGAAAATGCTATCTTCTTGGGCCTATTGTTTATTTTATTTATTAAATTGTGTTTAAAGCATTCTTAATCCCTGTGAATAACTGAGACTACAAATACTTGAGTTAATGAAGTAGATTTTTTCCTAAGTGTTACTGATATAACAGAAAATGTGGTACCAGAAGCAGAAATAATATGAAAAGAACAGGGATAGGATTCTATGTTACAAATAAAAGCAGCTGAGAGGAATGAAAAATGATGTGTAAAAAGAGGCTTTGTTTACTGAGGTTTATTTGTACAATGAGAACAATAAAATAATACACTATATTTTTTCTCCAGGTGAGCAAATGTATTAGGAGGTTGTAGCATCTGTTGCTTTAATTTAATTTTCCTGATTTTTTTTTCTTGGCAGTTCCTGGCACCAGCTGCAACATTTCATTGCCATCCTTGAATGGATTTGAGGGTTTGCCTTCTTCTGAGACTGAGAGTGTGACTTGCCCAAAGTCAACCAGTGGGTTATCATGGCCAAATTGGGCTTTGAATTATGGTTCCCCCAATTGTGTAGCTCACCATCCAAATCACTATACCTCACTAGCTTCCTAAACTATGATAACTGGGTTGTGATTTTGAAGGACACCTTATAATTAGAACATAGTTGGAAAAGACCCCAAGAGGCACCCAGTCTAACCCACTACCATGTAGGAACACCCAGTCAAAGCACTCCAGAGTCTAGACATATGGTCATCCAGCTTCTGCAGCCTTGTTTGCTTGTGTTGCGTTATGTGTGTTTGTGTGTACCAGCTGAATTCCCCAGAATGTCTCAGAGTAATGCAATACTGGCACCATTATGGAAGTTAAACTGGTACTACTTATTCTCGAAAAGGCAAACATTAATGATGACTTCTTTGTGAATCTAGCAGCTGATTGATATCCACGGAGGGCACTCTGTGTTGATGTTGTCCTTCATTGGGCATGTTTTCTTCTTCCTGTCCTGTTCCTCAGCCCCTATGCATAATATTGTACCTGATGCCAGTTCAGGAGCTGTTGGTTGCTGATCCATAGTAAATACCCAGGAAAGAAAGAAATGGGTGTGGTTAATGAGCACAAATGTGGTGCCAATCCCCACCACGTTGGGAAAACCCTGCCAATCCTACCTTAAGAAGCACTGGATTAGTGAATTGTCAGCCACTCTGGAGCCCTGCCATATCATGCTGTGAGATTTATCTCAGCAGATTTACACGTAGCGGAAGTTTTTTATGTCAGTTCCAGGCAAAGGATATAACTGAGAGTATAATTCCTGGGGAGAATTTAGATCCAGGGAATGCAAAGCCACCTTTGCCCTTGAGACCGGATTACGACATGCTGAGCCACATTTAAGCAACTCTACAATCAGAATGGGAATCACACAGCCCTCCAGGAATATGTAAATGTTGTCTGGAGTAAAACAAAATTTATATATTTCTTCAGGGCTGCAAAAATGCCCATGGGCTTTGGAACATATCTCAAAGACTTCTAACATCTGAACACAGTTTTGATTTGCATTGATGTTGCAACCATAAATATAGGAAGAATGTAGTGTCTATGATCAAAGGGTGATTCGGTTTAACCACTGTATCTTGCTGATTTGTTGGGCAACAAAGAAGGAGATGAGAAAGAAACAGAAATATTTATTTTAATGGCATTGCAGAGAGTGGGGGGACCCTCTTGCCCCTCCATCCCATTCTAATTCCTCCCCCTTATGCCTCTGGTGGTAGTAATTAGCTCATTGTGCTAATGAGAACCCTTGGAGGAAAGACTGACAGGATTAATTAATGGGTGAATTTCACTTTAATAAATGTATAGGCAATTTTCTAAATGCAGATGGCCCGTCCACCCTGGTGGGAGTTCTGCACAGAGCCACTTCATATGGTAAGTGTCTGAGAGAAGTGGTTAATTGGTAAAATGCTACATGATACTGATTAGAAGAGAGCTAATGGCTGCCTTTGCTTCCCAATGTATTATTCATTGCCAGACAATGCCAAAAACCTCCTTTCCTCTTAGAGATCCCCCACAGCCAGATATTTTCAGTAAATTACACCAGGTTAAAAGCAACATCTAGCTACCTGTGAAACCAACAAGGACTGCTCATGGTAGTGATTTCCTACATATCAGTTTTGGGTGTATTTATTTGTGTGCTGCTCTTTCCATCCTATCTTTGCTCAAGCAAATTCAAGCAGCATATATTGTTCTTCACCACATTATTTTTGTGACACTCTTTTGCATTGGTCAGGAAGGCTGAGAGATGATAATTCAGTTTTTCATATTGCGGTTTGGTATTCCTTTAATTGCCATGGCTCAATGCTATGGAAATATGGAAGTTGTTGTTTGGCGAGGCACCAGTACTCTTTGGCAAAGAAGACTGAAGACCTTATAAAACTAGATCTGTAAATCTTATAAATCTAGATCTGGTTAGTTATAGGTAATATGTATCTAATCCCAAGCCTGCTACAATTCTGTGTTACCACAGAGCAGCTACTACCAGCTATGACAGTCTGTTCTTTCAACTGGGGTGCAGTAGAATAATGTTTCCACCTCTCTCTTATGAATGACCTCTCCTTTGAGTCAGAAGCAGGATTTCAGGTGTAAGTCCTCATCATATCAAGACTTATGCATGTAACGAATTGGTTTTTAAAAGTCACTTTCAAAACTTTCTGTTTTACTCTTAATTCAGCTTCCCAAGAGGATACACCAGATGTGGAGGTTCTTATAATTATGGGGACCACAGCATAATTGTTGGCATGTCCACACCTCTCATATACCACAGCAAGGAGGAAAGGGTTACATTACCTTCCTTCTGCTGCAAGTAGAAGAAAGGTAATTTAACCCCTTTTCTCCTACTGTGGTGGCCTATTTGACTTCTGTGCTGGGTTCAGAAGAGCGACACTATATAGGTATATTGGCATAACAAAGTAGATGTGATCTCAACAATTCCACTGTAATAGAAAATTTGAGACCAGAGGCAGAAATTATTTGAGACCAGAGGCAGGTGATTATTTCCATATATGGCTAAATGAACAATGGGCGTAGTTGTCCTTGAAACTTAATGTGGAGTGAACTTGTCTTCCTTTCTTTCAAAATGTATGGGGTTGAAGCCACATAATGCAGCATTGGTGCTGAAATTAAAGTAAAATGGGCTTTTTTTTTTTTGTTCACTGGGGTTTGATTCCAGGACACCCTGAATACCAAAATTCATGAATGCTCAAGTCCTATTATTTATAATGATGTAGTAAAATGGTGTCTCTTATATAAAATAGCACAATTAAAGTTGTATTTTGGAATATTTTAAAAAAATATTTTCAAATAGATGAATCTGTGAGTGCAGATTCCATGGATACCGCGGACTGTCTGTATTGGGTCATAGTTCTGGTATGGGAAAGTATTTGGAGGTCATATGTATGAAACCATGGGTTGTACTGGCGAACCAATGCAAAGGGTTGAGGGAAAGGTGGAATTCCAGATATACTTGCACTGCAACTCTGATCATAACCCACCATTGTGGTCTTGGGCTAGTCAATTGCACCTGATGAACCTTCAGTCCCCAACTCTCTAAATATCTAAATATGATACTTCTGTGTGGGCAGACTTTCTGAAATAGAGGCTGCTAGCTCACTGCCAAACCAAGGGGACCTGCATCTCATCACATGGCATGATAATTTTATTACAATCAGCCCCTATATTTATAAAAGAAAAAAGAAAAAAGGTACAAATTACATGTTTAGAAAAGTTCCAGCATCTGTGCATACAATGGCTTTCTGTAATTGTAATTGTAACTGTAAAACAACTTTCTGTAATTGTCTCCAATAAAGAACTTAGTGAGGTCTGCTACTTCTCATTAAAATGACTAAGAGGGTTTAACCAACTGGGCCTAGCAGAAAATGCTAGAATTTATTTATTTTTGCTAATGTAAAAATTAGTAAATGTTTAAAGAAGCCTGCTAAAAGAAATAACCTGCCAGGAAGGATGTTAAAACTGTATTAATATATTAAAATGCTGTCCCCATAATATAGGTAGAGCACATGTTCAACTATTTCAATCATGCTTGATTGTAAAGAACAGACTCATTGGAAGTAAAGGGATATGTATTCATCTTGTAAAACAGCTAATAGTAAAGCATCAAATGAGCCAGGTTGAAGGTGCTACATTAGTTAATAAACTTTAATTCTCGAGAAGTTTTGTATTTCGGCTCCCAGAAGGTCTGATGGCTAGCAAAGTTATGTACTTAAGTCTGCTGAGAGCTGAAGTTCAAAACACCTGGAAAAACAAAGTTTGGGAACCATTGCTCTATGGCAGTGGTTCCCAACCTTTTTTTGACCAGGGGCCACTGTGAACAGGGACCACTCTCCAACATTAGTACCAAGAGGATTACGAATCAGTTTTTGGTCAACTTTAGATTCGGTTTGGTTATTTGGGATGCTTATTCAGAAAATTGTATTGGATGGATCTCATCAGCTCTAGTTTCTGATACAGAACATATGCCATCCAGTAGTCGCCATCTGCTCACCACAGAAAACCATATTTAATAATCTAGAGCTGATGTGGTCAAGCCAATTTAATTTTCTGAATCAGCATCCCAAATAACCCCAGGAACAGGCCAAAAATGAAGACACCAAAGGACCCCCGCTTCCAGGTACCACATGGAACCTCTCTGCTCAAGGGGAGGGAGGAGGAGAAGCAGCAGGCTTGCTGTTGTGCCTTTCATGTGTCCCCTTCTGACATCCCCATTGTCTTGGCACTATAAGAGGGATTCGTGAGGCCAGTTGCTCTCATTGCATTAGTGTAGTAATGGTGAGTCCGCGGACTATATTTTAGTTCTTGTTTACATTATCATATACACAAATCATAAAAAATATTTAGCAAAAAACTCTTGAGACAAAAATTGACTTTTTCCAACATTTGTTGTGGTTGCTTTTATGTAGCAAACTACCTAGAGGATTTTCTTTTTTGGCATAATTTACTCAGAGAAGTGTTGCTGTTCCTTTTATCTTAAACTGATTAAAAGTTTGGCTTGCCCAAGATCACTTGATAGTTTTTAATAGGTGAACGGATAATCAATTCTCTAGCTCCTGGACTCGTATTCCAGCACTTAAACTATTAAATCATGCTGTTTCTCATTTATACTCCCCCTTTCAAAAATAGAACAAGACTATACATCCAAGCCAGTACAAATGTCCAATTTCCCTCCTGGAAAACATACACATTAATGAATACATCAAAATGGTTACTAACATGAGGGGCTAAATTTAAGTCCAGGTATACAAGAATGCTATTGCTATTGGCTTCTCCATCCTAGGACTTGGTTCAATACCAGATCTTCACCCAGGACCACAGCCGCTTTATTTTGTAATAAATTACTACATGGACCATCAAATTTGATATTCCCTTATGAAGGTCTAATTAAGACAAAAGCAAAATCCCCTGACATGTAAAACCTCTGGCTGATAGTACTGATAAAATGCCCTGAAATGTTTGATAGAGCTTTCATGTACTAATTGCCTTTCATTAACTTTAACACTGACTGAACTGATCAGAGAAATAGTGGCCCAGGCAAAGATACTCCGGGAGCAGATTATTACTATGGTGGGAGAATGGCACAAATTAGCCAGAAGCAAAGGAAAAAGAGTGGAGTAGAAAAGGAGTAAAAGGAAGATATATGTACTGGTTTTCAGGTAGGAGTCTGATTTATTTATTTACTTTACTGGCCTGCCTTTCTCCTTGTGCATGATCCAAGGCAGCTTACAAGCATTTTTTTAAAGCAGTACAGTTTAAACCATATTTATACAAGATGATAAAAACAATATCAAACAGCAATAAGACATTGGTGAGGAGGATAAAAGTGCAACCCCATTAAAAACTCTTTTCGTCACCTAAGCCAAGTGATTGAGAAAAGTTATTGATCAACTTTAAGCCAGATAGCTTCAAACTGGATAAGAATTGTCATCACCACATCATGTAAGTTAACATTTTTATCAATGACCTAGATGACGGAGTTGTGGGAATCCTCATCAAATTTGCAGATGACACAAAATTGGGTGGGGTAGCTAATACATTGGAAGGAAGGATGAGAATCCAAAAGGAGAAAGTAGATAAAGTAAAAAATTGGGCAGAAATAAGATGAAATTCAACAGAAACAAATGCAAAATATATTATTTATTTATTTTATTTAAAACATTTATATTCTGCCCTTCTCACCCGAAAAGGAACTCAGGACGGAGCACAACATATATACGGCAAGAACTTCATGCCTGGACATAAAATAATTATAAATATACACAAACATTAAAATCAGTTATACTTACTTTAAAATCAGCTATTTGAACCAAGTCAGGAAACCATGTTGGCTCCGGTCAGCAGAGTAGGTTTCCTATTATTGCCTCATTGCACTGGCCTAAAGGTTTGGTCCCACAGCCAGGTCTTTACCATCTTTCTGAAGGACAGGAGGGAGGGGACTTATCTAATCTCACCAGGGAGGGAGTTCCATAGCCAGGGAGCAATCACTGAGAAGTCCCTCTCTCTCGTCCCCACCAAACACGCCTGTGACGGTGACGAGACCAAGAGCAGGGCCTCCCGGAAGATCTTAGTCTTTGTGGTGGTTCGTAAAGGAGATGCATTCAGACAGGTATACTGGGCTGGGGCCACAAAGACCAAATGAACAGATTTAGCATGAATGATATGTGGCTCAGCAATACTACACGTGAAAGGGATCTTCAGATTGTTGTTGATCATAAATTTAACACCAATCAGCAGTATGATGCTACAGCAAAGAAGACAAATATACTCACTTTGGAGCAGGCTTAGAGCATAGCAGCAAACGTGAGAAGGTATATGAAGCATGAAGAATATGAGTAGAGGTTGAATAAACTGGGCATGCTCAGCTTGGTGAAGAGAAGACTGAGAGGTCACATGATAGCAGTCTTTTAATACCTCAAGGGTGTCACAGGAAGGAGGGTGTGTCCATGAAGGTAGGACCAGTTCTCATGGTTTCTAAGTTACAGTAGATTTATAATTGAACGTTGGAAGGACCATATTGACAGTAAGAGTGGGTCAGCAATGAAAACAATTACTTAGAGAGATCATGGGGTCTGGATGACATCAAAAGGAAGCTAGACAGCTACCTGCTGGAGATACATTACCTGGAGACCTTGCATTAAGCGGGGGATTGGACTTGATGGCCTATGAGGTCCTTTCCAATTCTATAAATTTAAGTTGATCCAAGATGGTTTGGCCTGTCATGTAGGGAGAGAGGTTCAGGGTATAAATGATAGACCACTGAAGAATTCACAGCAAGGCAAAGATGTTCATATCTGAATTCTCTAACAATAAAACCCATCTCCTCTCCCCTGGTTAAGTTCTTAGAATCTCTAGTGAACCAAATGTATATTTTTGCTAGGTCACGAGCCCATTCCATTGTATGCCCAGTCCATTTTTATCCTCAGTTATACAATTTTGGCTGGTGCAAGTTTGAATACCCAAAGTGAAATGGACACAGCATAAACTGTTGATGATCTTACCTAAACTCATTTGCTAGGGGTCCTTTCACACTACATGTTTATGCCTCTGGGATTCCATTTTAACTTTCCTATAGAATCTTGGAATCTTGGTGATGAGCTAGAGTTCGCTCTCTGAGGATTCTAAAAACTCTTCCTTAAACTATACATCCCAGAAGTCCATTGAATAGAGACATAGTAGTGTGAAATCATATCACTGTTATTGTGTAGCTCAAAAGATCTTCAGATATCTAGTTTTTTGTAGGCAAATAAACTCCATCCATGTATTAAAAGAGATAATAGCAGACTTGGAAAATGTGATGATCCTAAAGTAGAAAAGGCTGGAGTGGAACCAGTGCCTTTGGTATCCTCTCCATGGTGCAAAATCTATTTTGGGGAAGGACTCAGTACCTTGGATAGTCCAGTTGAAGTTCAGATTAAAGCTCAGAGTGGATTATTAGCCCCATTAGCACACAAATTAGTGTTTGTGTATCTGCATCCATCTGTCCATTCATTCATATGTGTTTGTGTCCCCACTCTCCCATGCATAACTTAGATCAAGGTCAATCCAGTCACTTCAAGGATACCATCCATCCTTGGTCGGCCCCTCTTCCTTTTTCCTTCCATTTTCCCCATCATCATGATCTTCTCCAAGATTTCCTGTCTTCTCATTATGTGGCCGAAGTACTTCATCTTTGCCTCTAATATCCTTCCCTCCAGTGAGCAGCCGGAGATTATTTCCTGGACTATGGACTGGTTGGATCTTCTTGCGATCCAAGGCACTTTCGGGATTTTCCTCTAGCACCAAAGTTCAAAAGCGTCTATCTTCCTTTGCTCAGCCTTCCTTATGGTCCAGCTCTCACATCTATAGGTTACTATGGGGAATACCATTGCTTTAACTATGCTGACCTTCGTTGCCAGTGTGATGTCTCTACTCTTTACTAATCAAGATTGATCATTGCTCTCCTCACAAGAAGTAAATGTCTTCTGGTTTCCTGGCTGCAATCTGCGTCTGCAGTAATCTTTGCACCTAGAAATATAAAGTCTGTCACTGCCTCCACTTTTTCTCCCTCTATTAGCCAGTTATCAATCAGTCTGATTACCAAAAAAATCTTGGAGTTTTAAAAATGTTTAACTGCAGCCAAGGTTTTGCATTTTCTTCTTTCACCTTGGTTGTAAGGCTCCTCAGCTCCTCTTCACTTTCAGCCATCAAAGTGGTATCATCTGCATATCTGAGGTTGTTAATGTTTCTTCCAGCAATTTTAACTCCAGTCTTGGATTCATCAAGCTCCGCAAATCACATGATGTGTTTTACATACAAGCTGAATAGGTAGGGTGAAAGTATATAGCCCTGCCATACTCCTTTCCCAATCTTGAACCAGTTTGTTGTTCCGTGGTCTGTTCTTACTTGGTCGTTATACAGATTCCTTAGGAGATTAACAACGTGACTTGGTATCCCCATACCACCAAGAACCTGCCACAATTTATTGTGATCCACACAGTCAAAGGCTTTAGAATAGTCAATAAAACAAAAATAGATGTTTTTCTGAATCTCCTTACCTTCCTTCATTATCCAATAGATACTGGCAATTTGGTCTCTCATTCCTCACCCTTTTCTAAAGCCGGCTTGTACATCTGGCAACTCTCACTCCATGTATTGCTGGAGTCTACCTTGCAGGATCTTGAGCATTACCTTACTGGTATGTAAAGTAAGTGCCACTGTACGAAAGTTTGAGCATTATTTAGCATTTCCCTTTTTGGTATGGGGATATAAGTTTTGGTATACCTTCTACTCAGGGCCGTAGCCAGAAAAAAATTTCGGGAGGGGTTTTGAAAATTTCGGGGGGGGGGGGTTGAACCCCTAGCACGCACCCCTCCCCACTACAAACCTGTCAATATCTGCTTGAGATAGTGCCTGGAGGGACTCTTAGTGTTTTGCATCTCATAGACTTAGCATGGGGATTTGGTTAACCAGTTAAAATTCATGAGTAAACCAGATTTTTTTATAACCTGAAAAATTTCGGGGGGGGGGGGGTTGAACCCCTAAAACCACCCCCTCGCTACAGGCTTGCTTCTACTTTAAGAAAGATCCACTGATTGTTGTACAAGTATCTTAAGATAGCCTTGCTGTTATAGCTATCCTTAGTTATCCTAGTTTGGGGATGGGGATCAGTACTTTGAAAAAGTTGAGGCTGGAACTCTGTCAGGATTATTTGTCCCATTAACACAAGAGTCAGTGTGTATGTGTGTGTGTGTGTGTGTGTCTTCTGTCCATCCATGTCCCCTCGTCCCCACTCTTGCATGCTCAACTTAGATGTTGGATACTTTGATGTACCCTCTTCTTTAAGAGGACTCCACAAATTCTTATACCAGCATCTTAAGACAGTCTTGCTGTTTGGCCTTATCCACCATGGGGCTCTGAGGGTGATGATTATATCATTTAATAAACTATCTTATTTGTGTTTTGCTTCAGGCAGAGTGTTTGATTTGCCCTGCCTTTCTTTTCTCACTTTGTATTCCCTTAAAGCTCGGACAGTCTCAGCCCCTGTGTAGTGCTGTTATTGTTGCTTGGAGAATGTTTACTCCTGGCTCTCTTTAGGACTTAAAAGGATGGGAACTGCCTCCTAATTGCCCAATTAGTCCTAATGCCTGCGTAGTGTTGACTGTTTAGTTACCACGTATTGTGTACAGAACTAATTGTGGTGAAAGCAAATGAATGGGAAGGAAACAAACAAGCTACTAGAAAATAATTACATGGAGTGTTTCTTTTTAGTACCTGTAGAGCAGATTTCATTATAGTCAACAGCTTCTAAAGCTTCTCAAAATAGCGGTATTTGTCATTTTCATAGAAACTTGATAATGACATTAATTTATCTTAATGGCCTGTTCTATTGTTATAAATAATAAAATTAGCTCAAATTGTCTTGCTTTTGCTGGTTTTGGATGGCTCCAAAGGGCCCCACAACAGCAGATGAGTAGGTAATTTGGTGTGCTTGACAGACTTCCAATAATTTGTTATGTGGAACATGAGTAATGTTAGTGCCATTAATGTTCATTTTCCTCTAAATTCATTACTGCCCTTTTCCCTTTTATCTTTTTTAATGTCTGGGCCATTTTGCTATATTTCAAGTGGCTCCACCAAGCCTATTCCTATTCCGCTATAGTAGCTATTAACATTCTGAACATAGCGAACATCAGGTAGAAAAACAACTCTTTATGAAATGATGGGCTTAGTGGCTATTTATGACCAAAAGCAGGTAAAGCAAGGAGGTATTAGGCAAGGGCCATAATTAAGGCAAACCTCATTGCAGTGAAATTTAAATGTTTTCATGTTTCTTGCAAAGATTAATGAGGAAGGGAAGAGGGGAAGAAACATCTCACGAGGTGTAAATGCTTTAATAAATAACAAATCAGAACAATAACAATAATGTAGCCCATTAGCACAGCTAATTTATTTCCTTTAGTATCATCAATGTTTAAACTTCATCAGATTTTTTAAAAGCTCTACACCAGCTGTATATGCAGGATTTGTTTTTAAAATCAATATATTTAATTTTTCTTCTGGCATAAGGGGCAAGATTTGGGTTAAGATATTCATGAAAAGTGGAAACATTGTTTCATGCAGTTTTAATGGTACAATGGCACCTAAGTGTGCTACAAAGTAGGTGCAGGGATTGTATTGGTTGACTTCCTGGACCCCAATCTAGCCTTCAACTTTAGGCTTTAGGCTATGTAATAATAATATAAAAGAGTGATAACAGGAGACTGCCGGAGCTAGTAGGATGTAGGTGGGCTTACCTTACGCAAAGCCAAGAGGTCACCAGAAGTGAAGTCAGCTGCATTTACCCTGTCATTGGAGCTTCTGGTGGCACAGTGGGTTAAACCCTTGTGCCAGCAGGACTCCTGACTTGGATGAGTTCCCTCTATCAGCTCCAGCTCTATGCAGGGACATAAGAGAAGCCTCCTACAAGGATGGTAAAACATCAAAACATCCAGGTGTCCCCTGGGCAACGTCCTTGCCGATGGACAATTCTCTCACACCAGAAGTGACCTGCAGTTTCTCAAGTTGCTCCTGACATGAAAAAACAAAAAACGAAAGCAAAACCCTGCCATCCAATATCCACCCTTGCAAAGGCCAAGTACATCTTGGGAAGGGGTTGAGGTTTACATGGGAAATCCCCCACTCATCCAAACAACGTGTCAATTAATTTTCCTGTCTGAAAAACAGCTCCTACCTATCATATGTATCTGGGATAAGAGCATAAGAACAGCCGTTACATCCACTGACTTGATGTCTCTGACTGCAGTAATAAGAAGAAAAATGGCAAACTTATTACTATTTCCAATGATATAGTTCTAATTTTAGTTCTGAATTATACCAATCAGAACTAGAGCCAGAGACAGTTTTAAACAGATTTCTAAATGTGCCCAAACACTGACAAAGGATCATAAAAGCTACTGGAATCACCCAATCTTAACTGAAGGAACTCCTTAAACAAACATACTGGGATGGATGGGATTTCAGGAATGTTTTACAACATGGTTCAAGACTCTTTCATCCCTTGTCCTCTCACCCATGAGGTGTTTCCATGAAAAATTGGCATGACTAAAGATTACTAATGGTCTCCAAGTTTTAAATGTTGGCATAAATATTTATGGCCCTCCTATATCAATATCATAAAATATTGACAGCTACTTTTGCATGACTTACAGAATATACTGTGAATGAACAAATGACTTTAGGCCTGAGTACTAAATTGCATATATCTTTAGGTAAGCTCTTAATAGTATTCAGTATATCTATATCGGTAAATATATAATTTGATGTTCTTACGGCATTTGACATGTAAGAATAGCTCTGTCTTGCAACCTGCTAGAGAGACTTGTTTTGGGGAAATGCAGTTTTCTTATTAATTGTTCAGTTCTATAACAAATGCAAAATTATGTTATTCTTGTTATTTAATTGTTAAATTGGCTTTTAGTTATGGCAATCCTATAATTTAAGTTCACCATGAACTTCTGTCATCAAATGTTCTGCTCAGATCTTGCAGACTCAGGTCTATGGCTTCCTTGATTGAGTCAATTCATATGTGATGTGATCTTTTTTCTTTTTCTACTGCTGTCTGTGTAACTAAGCAGTTTGTCTCTTCCAATGGAATTTTATGATATGTCCAAAGTATGACAGACTCAGTTTAGTCATTTTGGCTTCTAGAAAAAGTTCAGGCTTTGCTTGATCTCGAATGCACCTGTCTTTATAGCATTTGTACGGTATTTGTAGCATTCTTCTTTAGCAATACATTTTAGATGAGTCAATACTCTTCCTGTCATTTTTCTTCACAGTTTTAGTTTCTGAAAATTACACTACTCAATGACCTGAATGAAATGCCATATCAAAAATTCTAGTTGGTAATTGGATGAAACAGAAGCCAATAACTTAGTCACTTTAAAATTGTTATTAGGGTGAAGGGCAGCTATCAACATGCATATATTATCTAAATTAGTATAATTATTCCCAAGCAAATTATTCTAAAATAACATCTTGGCAGAATTTAATAGGAAAATTCATCTCAGGTGTAGCGCACATTTACTAAAAGGGTCCAAAGTAATCCATCCAATTTGGGGAGGGGGAGAGAGCGAGAGCTGGAAAAATTCCAAATCTGAAATTGCATTCCACTGCTTTTCAGAAGAGGCAAAGGTCACAATTTAAATGGGGTGGACATCTTAGACCTTTCATAAAGAGTTCAGATATGAACTGCTGATTACTGATTAATTCCTATTCTATTAAATAAAAACTAAAAGACTTTTATAAAAACTTCAGATTTGATGTTTGTGGGTAAAAACATTTTCACCTGTGCCATCTCAAATCATCGTTTCCTTCTGCTCAGAGACAAAGCTGTGTAATTTACAGGGTGGAAATATGCAGGTTTGTTTAGGGTAAGAGATCTTTCTTATGGGGTTGCTACTGGAAGGTCTTCTACAAGGGTTTCAAAGAATATGGCTGCATAACATACCAGACTGCAACTGTGCTAGGATACCGTTGCATGAGGACAGCTATACAGTCTACTTACAGAGAAGTACGTAAATCATAATTGTATTGCATTACTGAAGATTGCCAAATGCTGGAGATCCATAGATGGATGACTTACTAATGTCTGGTCCTTGTCATTATCTGAAAAGTTGACCTGCTAATTAAAAGCATCAAGAAAAGATGGTAAGTTGCTTATCTGGTATGTTTATTGACTGTCTTTCTATCAAATAATTATCATCTCACTCTTACATCTGGGGTACTGGACAAATCCTTTTTGAAGGATAGTATCACTCTATTCTGTAGTTAAACATAAAAAAACAAGATTATGGTAACCAGACTGATTGATAACTGACAAATAGAGAGAGAAAACGTGGATGCAGTGACAGACTTTATATTTCTAGGCACGAAGATTACTGCAGATGCAGACTGCAGCCAGGAAATCAGAAGACGTTTACTTCTTGGGAGGAGAGCAATGACCAATCTCGATAAAATAGTGAAGAGTAGAGACATCACACTGGCAACAAAGGTCCGCAAAGTTAAAGCAATGGTATTCCCCGTACTAACCTATGGATGTGAGAGCCGGACCATAAGGAAGACTGAGCGAAGGAAGATAGACGCTTTTGAACTGTGGTGTTGGAGAAAAATTGTGAGAATGCCTTGGACTACAAGAAGATCAAACCAGTCCATACTCCAGGAAATAATGCCTGACTGCTCACTGGAGGGAAGGATATTAGAGGCAAAGATGAAGTACTTTGGTCACATAATGAGAAGACAGGAAAGCTTGGAGAAGATAGTGATGCTGTGGAAAATGGAAGGAAAAAGGAAGAGAGGTTGACCAAGGTCAAGATGGCTGGATGGTATTCTTGAAGTGACTGGCTTGACCATGAAGGAGCTGGAGGGTGACCACGGTGGACAGGGAACTCTGCCATGGGCTGGTCCATGAGGTCACCTGAACTATTGTGTCCAATTCTGGGTACTACAATTCAAGAGTGTGATGTCTCATGGGCCTTGTAGTCCCGTTCCTAGTGCTATTGTGGCAGACGAGGAGGAAAACATGGGATTTCCACCGGTTCAGTTTGAAACGGAGCCTCTCCACCTGGAGGATGTTTGTCCTCAGGAAGTTACCCAAACAAGCTTTGGGCAGAATTCTCCCCCGTTTTCCCGAAAGGACAATTATAATAGAGATAGAGGAGTCAGGGAGGCTAATCGCCGGAGTCTCAGAATCGCTGCCAAACAACTAGCTGATTAAGTCTGCTTCCCTTGGGAAATTCTAAGGAGTCATGCATCTGGTCAGAGTTGGGTTTCGCTTCTTGTTCTCCAGGGAAAGTGTTCTGTTGGCGGGAAAACCCTATATAGGGGTTTTGCCGCAAGGGGAACCTTGCGGAGTCAATTGATCAGCTTGAGAGAGAGATCGTGTGTGGACTTCGTACTCCTTGTTCCCTGCTTCCCGGATCTAGTTTCAAGTCTTGCCTTGTCTCACGTTTTGCCACGGACCTTGTTTCATGCTTCAAGTTGCCACGTTTCAAGTCTTTGATCCAGCCAAGAATCAAGCTCATGATCCAGCCTTGTTGTCAAGCTTCAATGGACTATAAGACCTTGTCATCTCCCCACACTATTGCTTGGCAAAGTGTGTGTTTCGGTTAATGGATTATAACTTTAAACTCTAATATCTTATATTGGACAATATTTTCCTGGACTATATTTGGCCTTTCCTGAAAGGTCCGCTTCTGAACTATATTCTTCACTTGTTTTTATTGACTTTATATAATTCTTTAATAAAGATATTAGATAGAATCTGGTCTCTGCGCATGGTTATTGGTGCTCTGCAGCTTGGGTCGTGACAAAGAGAGATATTGGCAACCAAAATGATCAAAGGACTGGAGGCCAAGCCCTATGAGGAGCATATCAAGGGGATGGAGGAATTTAGCATGGAAAAGAAAGGGTTGAGAGGGGACATGATAGCCATGTTTAAATATTTGAAGGTAGGTCATACTGAGGAGGGGGAAAACTTATGTTCGGCTTCTCCTGGGACATGGAGCAATGAATTCATATTACAGGAAAAGACAATCCACTTAAACATTTGGAAGACTTTCTTAATGGTAAAAGCTTTTCAACAGTGGGATATGCTGCTTCAGAACATGGTGGAATCTCTTATCTGGAGGTTTTTGAGATTGGACGGCCATCTGTCAGGAGTGCTTTGATTGTGTGTTTCTGCATGTCAGAATGGGGTTGGAATGGATGGCCCTTCTGATCTATTTCAATTCTGCGATTATATGAGTAAGAACTACTTTTGCAGTTTCATCTCAATAGGTAGCAACTGAAGTAAACCAAGAATAAAAAGAGAAAGAGGGAAGAGGAGAGAGAATCTTTTAGATCTATGATTCCACAGAGTCTGGTATTTGCATTTTTCCTTTTTATAACTCTCTGGTCTGATGTGGATCAATAACTCTTTGTCAGATAGCCACATGCCATTACAAACATATATCCATTGTATTCAGCCTAGGGAAGAGACTTTTAGTATTTCCCCAAACACAAGGATACTTTGTATTTCATTTTTTGTATTACAAAAATATATATATACCGTACTAAAAATGGTCAAAGATCTCTTAATGCTTTATTCAGTTTTTCCCCCTAAAGGAGGTTCACATCTACAGCTATACTAAAGGTTTTTGAAGAAAAGGTGTAGATCAAATATTATATGGTTCACAGCTGTTTACATAGCAAGATTTTCAATCCTTGGAAGAATTATAATTCTTAAGGCATATGGTACATTTGAGGTCCTTCCCAATTGTCTACTTAGAACAAACGCCTGGATGGTTCTTAGAAGTACAAGCCTAGTTCTGTTTAATTCAGCATTGGCTCAAACTAAAATTGTAATCCATTTAAATCTCAGACCCCTTTCATCTTACTGGGTATTTTTTCTTTAATCTGCGTTGAGGGAGAACGGGTTTCTTAATGCACATAACTTTGAATTCTCCTAGATTTTTAATTCAGACATGTCCATTTTATGCTTGTTTATTTTAGAAATGCAGAAGCTGGTCTTTGACTATGCCTGTATGTATGCAGATCACACTGTCTTGCAGCTTTGTGGAAGGAGCACCACAATCAATGCATTAATCAAAATATACTCTGGAGTGGATTGTTCTTTGTATACATGTATTATTATATTTTTTGGGAAAAAACCTTGGCAGATAATGCCTTTGTAATGCAGCATATCAGAGATAGAGTTCATAAATATTTATTCTAAAAATGTAAATGCATCCACCTGCCTTCATTTATACAATAATAGCTTTTGAGAATCAGGCACAAACCTTACTCCATTTAACTGACTTTGCCTAGAGTCCATTAGATTCTGTTAGGTATTGTGCCATGCAAGCAGCAGCATGTCAGCAGCCCATAATGGTTCATGGAAGATAAATGGAATTAGGCAATTGAATAATTACAGGGCCACTCTCTATAGGGCTATAAGTAAAGGTCTGTCAGCATTTCCATTAGGAAAGCCAGTCCCTGGGCTGCAGCATACATTTGTGAAAAGTTTGATTGAGGATGGGGAGTTCAGTAAACAGGAACTTATACTGGGAGAACTGTTATTTTGCTTTTCTTTCAAGACTTGATAATACAAGCATATGTGCAGTGTTGTTGTTGTTGATTTTGTTGTTGTTGCGCCTTTAAGTTGTTTCTGACTTATGGTATCCCTATGGCAAACCTTTCATGGAGTATGTGTTGTTGAAGGCTTTCATGGCCAGAATCACTGGGTTGCGGTGAGTTTTCCAGGCTGTATGGCATGTTCCAGAAGCATTCTCTTCTGACGTTTTGTCCACAGAGGTTGTGAGATCTGTTGGAAACTAGGCAAGGGGTTTATGTATCTGTGAAAGGTCCAGGGTGGGAGAAAGAAAGAATTGTGTGTTGGAGACAAGTGTGAATGTTGTAATTAAATCCCCTTGATTAGCATGCAGTTTTCTTGGAAAGATTTATCGAAACGCAGTCTCCCATTACCCTCCTCTGAGGCTGAGAGTGTGTGACTTGTCTGAGATAAAATAAAATAAAGATTCATTTTGCAATTCTAAACCATTTCTTATTTTGTGTATCGTGCAGTGGAAGGTTGCACATATGATTGCCAAAGCTTGTTTTGGACTGCAGGGGCATGCACGATCTGGAACTTTTGCAAAACTGACATCAAAAATATTTCAGACAGTAAAGAGATGCTTAATCAAGCTTTTGGAGAATAATCACAGTGCAATAGATTGAATTGGAATTATGTGTAATGGCTACCGGAATGGCCTGGATTATTATTATTAATAATAATAATGATGATGAGGAGGAGGAGGAGGAGGAGGAGGAGGAGGAGGAGGAGGAGGAACTGAAAAATATGGATTTTTAGACATATATTGTATGCACATTAAAAGCAGTGAAATGTAGAAAAATCAGACTCTCTCTGTGTTAGATTTTAGGGATGCACAAGCTGACAAGACAAGCTGGGAGAAGGGGGGCCTGTTATCTATACATTCCAGTGTGAATTGGTTCCTAGTACAGCTTGACAAGTCAAGAGTGGCTTCTTGATGGATCTCTCTTTTTGGTGTCTGTGACTTGCTACAGGCTTTAAGAGTGCTTAGATAGGAAAATGCTGATTGTGCATATTTATGCCCATGTATGTAAGCATGTGAAGTGACGTACTAATGACGAGATGTATGTAGAAGCATGTTCTTTGTCTGAAAATGTATAAAAGGCCATGTCAACGCCTTGATCGGGGCTCTGGTTTTTCTTTCGGAAGAGATTCCACTTCCAGAGTCTTCAGCTGAATAAAATAAAATCCTTTCCAGCCTCAACAAAAGGATCTCTCTTGGCGTTATCTCTCATGTCATCTATATCAATAATAACCTTTTAAATATACCACTCTATCTCCTCAAGAAGACTCAGAGTGGTTTCCAACATAACAAAACATTTAATTGCTGGAAAGAACCCATACAACAAATTAAAAAAAGGTTGGGAACCACTGTTCTAGAGACTAATGACGTTTTCACACCAGGGCTTTAAAGGGGGCAGCCCCACATTTTTGTCACCTGCAGAATTCTGGAAAATGTAGTTTAAGGTGGTGCCTTTTGATTTCTCAACTACAGAGGTCCCCGCCTTCCCAAACTACATTTCCCAAAATTCTGCAGATGGCAGAAATGTAAGGCTGCCCATTTTAAAGCCCTGGTGTATAACATGGTGAGGTATATTTAAAACACAAGCGAAGTGTACAAAAGTTCATGTTAAAAAGTAATATATTAGTCGTTAATGTACCATGGGTTTTTAAGCTGTGACTGTCCATGGGAATGCTAGTTTGCAGATTACTCTGTCTTCTCCTTTAGATATGTTGGACTTTGGAAAAATATATGTGTTGTTCTACCACATTGTCTATCCTTTGGCTTATCTTCCATTTTGCATGAATTTCCTTTCCTTTTTCTATTCTGCTGATATGAAAAGCACTATTCGGAGCTACACGGAGCAAGGAAGATCAGATTCAAACAGTTAATAATTGTCAATCCATTACATCTTAAAATCAGGACATATTTGGGATTCTGAAAACCTGCCCCAAGATGAGTTTGTACTTCATGAATTATTATCCCATTTGAAAGACAGATTCTTCCTCAAATGGCTTTAAAACCATATTGTACAGTTTATTCCATTAACTACTGGCTGAGTCAATTGGAGAAGTGCTGTTATTAATTTCAATGGAAAGCTAAGATGCGGTTCATTTTCTGTAATTGCAGGCCCCTGGCCTAAAGAGTCCGTAAAAGCTTTTAATCTGAGGCATTTTTAGAAGGGCATGATCAGAATTACATTTACCATCAGCAGAAGATGTGCAATTATGAAAGTCTCTGTAAAATGAAAAGAGTTTTACTCAGTATGATCTAAACCTTCAAACCACAGAAAGGTGGGCTATGTGCTTCTTCAGACAGTTGAATACAGTTGTTAGCCATAAAAATGTTTGCATCTCAATCTGAAACAAATTTTGTGTGGAATTAAGAAACAAATAAACCCAGGATGGCACATTGTATTTAACTATCATTGCCTTTTTTCTAAACAGTTCATTCTTGCATATACAAAGTTATTCCATTTTATCCTTACAACAACAACCTTGCAATGTAGATTAGGCTGTGAAGTAATGTACAATGCATCCTGGTGAGCATTGAACCCAGTTTCTCTGGTCCAAGACCAACGTTGTTGAATAGATTACGCTGGACTCATAAATTGAGCGCATACATCTAGTGTCTCCGCTTTCTATACACACTATTACTCATTCATGTGATTTTTCTATTAGAACTCAGCCCAGAGGTAGGGGAGCTTGACACTCAGTTTAACTGCCATGGCTCAATGCTATGGAATCCTGGGATATGTAGTTTGTTGAGGCACCAAAACTCTTTGGCAGAAAAGGGTAGAGAGCTTGTCAAATTACAATTGTCAGAATCTCGTAGCATCAAGCCATGGGGACAAACTCCATTCATTCTGCAGTCTAGATGCACCCAAAGAGAGGTTTTCTTTGGCATACTCTCCAGACTTTCACAGATGAAAACCAGGACATCTGTAGCCAAGTAACATCAGAGGGTGGTCAAGATGTCAAACATTATTCATGAGGAAGGGTACAGGAGCAAGGAGAGACTGTTGCATTTTTTTCCCCTTCAGAGCCTTTTTCAGCAAAGTGAGTTGACAATGAAGAGGGAAAGTGGGAAGAGGAGAGAGAAACCAGTACATTTTTAAGAACAGCTGAGAAAGTGGAATGACAGAAGATTAATTGGGACTGTCCCTGCCAAATCAGAACAGTTAGATGGCATGCTCTTGCTCCTCTTACAGTATGTACACTATTAGAAAGGTAAGTGAATTGAATAATGGAGAAGGTTGGATAAAAGTTATAAGGCAGATATATATATAGTGTATATATAAATAAATATGTAGTGTATATATAAATATGGAGTCCTTGATGGTTCTGCAGGTTAAATGGACAACGCCAGCTCTTGGGCTTAGAAATGGAGATGAGCACCAACCCGCAAAGTCAGACACAACTAGACTTAATGTCAAGTGGAAACCTTTACCTTTACCTATTTTAAATATAAATTATATTTATAACTCTGTGCTTGAAGTTTACTGGGTTGTATATATAAATTTATTGGACATCTAGGCTAAAGATACAATACACAGATAGTGTTTGTAAGCTGATACATTGTGGAAAAAATGGAAGAAGCTGCTTTATTATAAAGAAGAAAGAATGTAATGTTTGAGAGAGTTTTGTTAGATTAAGACCCCTTCCACACAGCTGAATAAAATTCCACATTTTCTGCTTTGAACTGGAATATGTGGCAGTGTGGACTCAGATAACCCAGTTCAAAGCATATATTGTGGGATTTTCTGCCATGATATTCTGGGTTATATGGCTGTGTGGAAGGACTCCTGGTTTCTAATAAAAAAAATCTTATAAAAACATATTTTAAAAAAGAAAGCTAAGCAGCAGCTGTGAGATGAAACAATGCCAGGGCTCCAGAGAAGTATCTACAAGGACTTTTCTTCCAGGATTTGGAACTTGTCTGGTAGCCCTAAAACGGGAACCTTTTGAATTGCCAACTCCTCAAGTGGGATGAGAGTTACTTTAAAGTCAAGTATACTCATGTATAATCTTGAAAATTCTGTTCATAAAGTAAAATTTATGGTCATGGATTAATGGAAGTACAGGCAGTCCTCAAGTTACAAACATTCAACTTATAAATGACTCATAGTCAAGAATGGGAGTGAGACAACAGGAAGTGAAAGAATTCTACCCTTTGGAAGAGAAATTTCCTCCTGAAAGACTTATCATGGGGAAAAGTGGTCTCCACTGAAGCTTTCCCACAAATCCTTGTTTTCACAACAAGCCAAATTTTTCAAAATCCAATTTTTTTTATTGTGTCAGAAGCAATTTGGTAACATACAGCAAGTTGCTTATGGTGTGAGAGACTTGGCCATCTACAGAGGCGTTGCCCAGGGGGTGCCGAGATGTGTTAGTTGGGAGATTTCTCTCATTCTCTGCAAGCTAGAGATGACAGATGGGAGCTCACCGCATCTTGCAGATTTGAACCAGCAAACTTCAGGTCAGCAGTTCAAACGGCACAAGGGTTTAACCCACTGCGCCACCGTGGCTCTTTCAAAATCCAGTTGACACAGGGACAGAAAGTGAGGTGAAATTTTCTGAACAAAAGCACAGACATCCAAACAAACTAATCAGGAGTGTTAATCCTTCCTTATGCTATCCGAAGCTAAAAGAAATATATATACATTTGGCTGGAATTACACTTAAAAATATACCTGTTCTGACTTACAAAGAAATTCAGCTTAAGAACAAACCTACAGAACCTATCTTGTTTGTAACTTGGGCACTGACAGTACATTATCAGTAATTCTTCTAGGTTTTCCTAGGATGGGTTTTCCTCTCACCATTCTACTCAGAGAAGGGGAGTATCTATGCTACTCCCAACTTACATGTCATTATCCCATAATCCATTATTCCATCATTCAAATCCCCGCTTGGCCATGAAACCCTACAATTTTTGTGAAAATGAGGTTTTGCATTTAGTTCAAATTTCTTTGAGGTTGATGTTGGTGACCATGAAATGTTGAGGGCTCTGAACACATTGTGTGCACCCCCCCCCCCATATTTTAATCCACATATTTCCTTTGGAATATTGTGATATTTGAATAACAGGAGAAAGCTGTACAAAAAGTCTTGTTGCTCTATTATTGTTCTCCACAGGGTTTTCTGATTGTCAGGAAACCCATTTTATGAAGTGGAAATGAATAATTGTGGATATTCTTTCCATCCCTAATGACTTGAGTGGGTGGATGAATTGAGCAAGGGGCGGGCCTGGCTTCCTACATGTTCGTGCAGTGCTTTAAACTTCACATTTATCCCTCACTTGATAAGGATTTGATTAGGACAAGATTAAGGTATGCAAAGGATCTAAAGGAGGGGTAGGTATGATGTAGCCCTTCAGATGTTGTTGGACTGCCATTCCCAGAAATCCTCCTCATTGGCTATGCTGGTTAAGGCATACGGGAGTTGCAGTACAACCATACCTGCAGGACCTTGTGATTACTCCCCCTTGCTTCAGCTATGTCTGGTTTAAGAGGTTGTACAGCAGGAGCTGGACCATAAGAAAAGCTGAGCAAAGGAAGATAGATGCCTTTGAACTGTGGTGCTGGAAGAAAATTCTGAGAGTGCTTTGAACTGCAAGAACATCCAACTAGTCCATCCTCCAGGAAAAAATGCCCGACTACTCACTGGAAGGAAGGATATTAGAGGCAAAGATGAAGTACTTTGGCCACATCATGAGAAGACAGGAAAGCTTGGATCATGATGCTGGGGAAAATGGAAGGAAAAAGGAAGAGGGGTTGACCAAAGGAAGATAGATGGATGGTATCTTTGAAGTGACTGGCTTGACCTTGAAGGAACTGGGGATGATGACCATCAACAGGGAGCCTTGGCGTGGGCTGGTCCATGAGGTCGCAAAGAGTCGGAATGAATAAACAACAACAACACAGCAGGAGTCAATGTGCTGTAATGGCTTAAACACAGAACTGGCCCTAGGTAATTTTGAGGAGTAGGCGAACCAAATTTTGCCCCCTCCCCCAATTTTGGTGCCCCCCTCCCCACAAACCAATAGCTGAAAAATAAACTCCACTTGCCTTGTTATAGACTTCGGCAGTGGCGGCAGTTGCGGGCGAGGCCACGGCTGCAGGAGAGGCCGCACTCGGCGGCGGTTGCGGGTGAGGCCTCGTTCGCCTGCGCTTGGCTGCGGCGCACGCCGGCATGGGCCCACCTTCTAGGCAGTGTGCGCGCTCTACAGCTGCTTCAACTGGAGGGGTTGATGTGTAAGGTTGATGATGGTGTCTGCGCGGGGGATTGTCAGCCCTGCGCACACGCACAGGCCCATCGCCCATTTTGGACGTTGGGCCTGTACGCATGCGTAGGGCTTACAATAGCCCACGCAGATGGGTGGCTGGTGGGTCTTCAACCCATCAACCTTGCACACCAACTCACTGGCAGCGACGGCACCCCTGGAATGATTGTGCCACAAGCGACTGCCTAAATGGCCTCGCCGGTGGACCGCCTATGCTTAAACATGAAACTCTGGTCCCGGAGACCAGGATTCAAATCCTTGCTTGGCATGAAATCCACTGAAAGACCTTGGCATGTTGCCCCTCTCAATGGCAAAAAAGCAATGGAAAATTTATTATAAACCTTAGGGTTTTCATAAATCAGAACTGAATTGAAAGCATAGTAACAAAAACATAGCAGGGATGGGAATTCTGAGCCCTCCAGATGTTGTTGAATCATAACTCTCAGCATTCCTCACCACATTCGGCGTTGCCTAAGGGCTGCCGGAATTTTCAGTTAGGCATAATTCCCATCTTTTTAACAGTATCTTATTTTGCTTGTCCTTTAGATTTGACAGTGCTTTGTTCTTGACATATATCTTATTTGGACCTTAATCTTGTGTCTACTAATAACACAGTCATACTTTTTATGTGTACACAATGTTTTCAACCAGTTTGAGGAAATCCCAAGGTTTGAAGAATGCTGAAAGTTTTTGTGACGCAGGACCACCAAATCCCCAAAGGACCCAACAAGGACTGGAGCATTCTCAGAACTTCAATAGATTGTAGGGGTTTTTTTTTTTTATCGTGTCAGAAGTTATTTGAAAACATACTGCAAGTTGTTTCTGGTGTGAGAGAATTGGTCTACAGAAACATTGCCCAGGGGATACCTGGATGTGTTACCATCTGGCTGAGAGGCTTCTCTCGTGTACAAGTTAAAAAGAATGGAAAACATAAGCAAAGGGAATGGACTGGAATATCCTGGAAGATGGCACTATACCCTCCAACATTTCACATGTGGAAACTAAGACATGTGTCCGGGCAACATGAGTGTGGTCAGAGTGGTAAAAGTTATCAATGTGGAAGAATGTGCAAGCTAGGAAAGGTTGTAGAAGTTTGCTTTTGCCTGAGTCCACAAAGGAGGGTAAGATTTTTATTTTTACTACAGAGTTAATTGAGTGCAAACTACTTTTTCAGTTTGAATTCAGTTTGCAGCAGCTGAAATAAGCTGAGGACAAAGGGGGAGAAGAAAAAAACTGGGACCTTTTACTATCAGCTTTAAAAGTGAGATGACAGATAATCTATCCCTGCCTAATTGGGAAAGTGGAGAGTATGAGACATGGTAGCCTGGTTCTTAATTTCTTAGCATTTCAACATTTTTGAGAGTCCCACTTCTATTATTCTGTGTTAAAAATAACAAAATCCTTTCCCCTCCTCTTTCTTGTGTTGGTGAACGAGGGACTCAATAGTTGTCAGTTCAGGTGGGTGTCCAAATTACTCAGGATATTACTGCAGGCAAGCTGCTCTGCAAAATTTATAGTGGTAAGAAACAGTTCCATTTCAAGGTGATAGCTAAGGGAATGGACTCCTGAGGCCCTTAACCCCCCTCTTATGCTGCTGCTGCAGTTTTGCTGTGGCTTAATATAATGAAATGTAGTCATTAAATCTTAACAGATATATGCTGGCTATATTACATGCAATAAAACAAGTTTGTGCATTAGTGCAATTACCTACAGTGTGGGAGCAGAGCTTGGAACAGTTATGACAAATACAGTGGGTTATGACTTTTTTCAGCCAACATGGTTTCTGGCTACATTGGTTAAAGAATTATTGGAACTGTTCTGTAACAGGTTTTTTCCAGGTTCCAAGAAAAATGGAAATGACCATGGGATTCTTTGTACTTCGGACCATTTTTTAAACAAATGCATGGAGTATTTTTATATACAGTAGAGTCTCACTTATCCAACACTCACTTATCCAACGTTCTGGATTATCCAACGCATTTTTGTTGTCAATGTTTTCAATACATCGTGATATTTTGGTGCTAAATTCGTAAATATAGTAATTACTAGATAGCATGACTGCGTATTGAACTACTTTTTCTGTCAAATTTGTTGTATAACCTGATGTTTTGGTGCTTAATTTGTAAAATCATAACCTAATTTGGTGTTTAATAGGCTTTTCCTTAATCTCTCCTTATTATCCAACATATTTGCTTATCCAACGTTCTGCTGGCCTGTTTATGTTGGATAAGTGAGACTCTACTGTACTTGATGTCTTTCTCTCCTTTTGTACACACAGTGCAACACTTTTGGTATAAGGAACACTGTATTTGTCATGCAAGTTTGTGCAGTGGGTAGCACCAGTACCTGCTTCCTGGGCAATGAGAATAGATCTCCATAATTCGGCAAAACTGATTCGGCCTAGGGAGAGGAAAAGATTTCCTGTAGATTTAAAACGGCCTCCTGACATGGTAAACTTGGATACTCAGGTTGGTGGTTCCTCCGGATTAAAGGTGGTGCTGTTGAATGCCAGGTCTGTAAATGGTAAAACAGCAATCATCCAAGACTTCATCTTGGATGAACAGGCAGACCTGGCATGCATAATGGAGACCTGGTTGAATGAGGCGGGTGGGGTCAATCTCACCCAACTCTGTCCTCCCGGATACTCCGTGCAGCACCAACCAAGATCTGGAGGACGGGGAGGTGGTGTTGCATTGGTCTATAAGGAGTCTTTCCCTCTGACCAGGTGCCCCATCCCACAGTCAACCTTGTTTGAATGTGTCCATCTGAGGGTGGGTGACCAGGACAGATTAGGGATTCTGTTAGTGTACCGACCATCCCGCTGCACTACAGTCTCCCTACCTGAGCTAGCAGGGGTGGTCTCGAGCCTGGTGTTGGAGTCCCAGCGGCTTTTAGTGCTGGGGGACTTCAATGTCCATGCTGAGACCATCCTGACTGGCGCAGCTCAGGACTTCATGGCCACCAAGACAGTAGTAAAAACTGACAATGGCCGGGCATGTGCTCAAGTGTCTACGGTGGAAGCAGACTGGAAGACTGAAAGTACTGAGCAGGTGTAAGCTACTGGAAGGGGCTGAGACTGTGCAAGTATAAAGTTAAATCTTAACAGAACTAGAGGGTGTGTGGCGTTCAAAGCAGAACGAATCAGACCGAACACGGCTATGCTCCTACCTAAGGGCATATGCCCCGGCAATAGATGCTGCAAAGAATGTTTTCTTTGCAGCTAATATTGCGTCCACAAAGAACCATCCGGCGGAGCTGTTTCAAGTTCTCAGAGGGCTGTTAAATCCCGTTGCTCCCTGACAACTCGGCAGCCCGCCGTGAAGCATTTGCTTCACATTTGCTCGGTTCTTTGCGTACAAAGTCGCTCTGATCCGCTCTGGCTTTGACACCATATTAACGGCAGTCCCCGAGGATGTAACACGAGCACCTGCTTGTCCTATTTTGATGGATTTGTTTCAATTGGTTCAGCCTGAGGATGTGGACAAGGTGCTTGGAGAGGTGAGGGCTACCACCTGCATCCTAGACCCCTGCCTATCCTAGCTGAAAAAAGAAGCCAAAGGGGGTTTGGCCGAGTAGGTGAAGGTAGTGGTGAATGCCTCCCCTCAGGAAGGCATTTTTCTAGCGAGCCTCAAATTGGCTGTAATCAAACCGCTGTTGAAGAAGCCATCACTGGACCCCACTCAATTGGACAACTTTTGGCCTATTTCCAATCTCCCCTTTTGGGGCAAGGTTGTGGAATGTGTGGTGGCCGCACAACTCCAGGCATTCTTGGATGATACTGATTTTCTAGATCCGGCACAATCTGGCTTCAGGTCGGGGCATGGTACCGAGACAGCCTTGGTCGCCTTAGTCGATGATCTTTGCCAGGAGCTGGACAGGGGGAGTGTGTCCCTGCTGGTTCTGCTGGACCTCTCAGCGGCCTTCGATACCATCGATCACGGTATCCTTCTGGGGCGCCTTGCCAGAATGGGACTCTGATGTACTGTTTTACAGTGGCTCAGGTCCTTTCTGGAGGGGCGATCCCAGATGGTGCCATTGGGGGACCCCTGCTCAGCCCCACAACCGTTGTCTTGTGGGGTCCTGCAGGGGTCAGTACTGTCCCCCATGTTGTTCAACATATACATGAAGCCGTTGGGAGAGATCATCCGTAGTTTCGGGGTGAGGTGCCATCTGTACACAGATTATGTCCAGCTCTGTCACTCCTTCCCACCTGTCACTAAGGAGGCTGTTCAGGTCCTGAACCGGTGTCGGACTGGATGAGGGCGATCAAATTGAAACTCAATCCAGATGAGGCAGAGATCCTCATGGTCAGTCGTAAGGCTGAACAGGAAATAGGGTTACAGCCTATGTTGGACGGGGTTGCACTCCCCCTGAAGACACAGGTTCGCAGTCTGGGTGTTCTCCTGGACTCATCGCTGAGCCTGGAGCCCCAGGTTTCGGCGGTGGCCAGGGGAGTTTTCGCACAACAAAGACTTGTGCGCCAGCTCCGCCCGTACCTTGGGAAGTCTGACTTGGCCACGGTGGTCCACGCTCTGGCTACATCCCGTTTGGATTACTGCAACGCGCTCTACGTGGGGCTGCCTTTGAAGATGACCCGGAAGCTCCAATTAGTACAATGGACGGCAGCCAGATTAATAACTGGAGTGGCAGCATACTACTCCCGTTAAGCCAGCTCCACTGGCTGCCGATATGCTACCGGGCCCAATTCAAAGTGCTGGTCTTGGCTTAAAAAGCCCTAAAAGGTTCTGGTCCAACTTACCTGTCCGAACGTATCTTCTCCTACGAGCCTGTGAGAACTTTAAGATCATCTGGAGAGGCCCTGCTCTCGGTCCCACCTGCCTCACAAGTGCGGCTGGTGGGGACGAGAGACAGGGCCTTCTCAGTGGTGGCTCCTCGCCTGTGGAACTCCCTCCCCAGTGATATTCGGCATGCTCCATCCCTTCTGAGTTTTAGGAAAAAAGTAAAGACTTGGCTTTCTGAGCAGGCGTTTGATGAGTGAATTCTGTTGGCTCAACTCAATCCAGATTAAAGTTTATGTATTAGGTCTTGTGGACGAATGGCTCAAGTATTTTATAATGTATGGTTTTTAATCTATTTACTGTATTTTGTTAAATTATCCAATTGTTTTAATTGCGTATGTTTTATCTTTTTGTATTGTATATTGGCATTGAAGTTTGCCAGAGTTTGAGCCGCCCTGAATCCCTTTGGGTGAGAAGGGTGGGATAGAAATTATGGAAATAAATAAATAGTGGCAGCTACTTTCCAGTAAGTCAGGATTTGGGGCGGGGGGGGGGGCTTTCACAGTCCCTTAAACTAAGGAGTATGTAGGGATTATGAATACCAAACTGTTACATAATACACAGATTAAAAACCTTTCCACTCAGGATCCCTTTTGGCTTGAGAAATTTTTATGTGACCCCAGGTATAAGTATATAAAATAAGTATAAAACTCTACATTTACTGATAACAAATCAGCATTTGTAAGGTTTGCTAAACAGTCTGATTTTCCTTTTTATACAGTATAGTACAGTATAGCTGAAGGATCTTCTTCAGAGTCCACTGTAAACCCAACACAATAGATTCATGCAAATGTTTAAAACAGTCACTACATGATGTTTGGGACCTCAACATTGTGCTAAGGGGACCCCATTTTGTTCAGGACCCTCGATTCAAGAAGCAGTGCTCTAGATCATGCATTAATAAAAGCCCAACAGGTAACTGGTTCTAATTCATAAAATTGGTTGAGCCATCTGGGACTTTATTGTGTTCTGAAACAGAGAAAACTTCTAATGAAGTTTGGACCTAGTTCAAAAGCAAAAGTTCTGAGTTCTGTACAAGAGGATAATGCTTTCTGTTCATGTCAAAGACTAACATGAACACACCCAACATTGTGGGTTAGACAGACAGTTGTAAGGCATCATCACTGACAGGTCATTAACAAAAAAAGAGTCCACAAAGATATTTTTTCAGCATTTTTATGTGAAGGCATCTGGGCTTTTGTCAGCAGATGACAGAACAAGGGGGAAATGTCCAGTTTTTTCTCTCATTTTGGGTCAATAGGGAGAAGAATATCTCCCCTTTAAAATTCCTGAACTTATAACATAGCACTCCCAGCCCCACTTTCCCTTTTCTTAAATTACTCCTTGAATTTTGCATACAATACACTCAAGAGCTAAAGATAGCTGCAGTATAAACTGTAAAAATGGTTTTTAGAAGAAAAGATTCATCAAAACTCTTACATAGTAAAACATTCACTTTGGAACAGTAGTATCAGTAAACACTGACATTGCAGATTGATTGAAGTCACCTCCTAATTTGGTTTCTCTTTCTTGCCAGTATTGCAAGCAATCACATCAACAACATGTTTTAGTTTCAGGGTGTAAACTTCTTTATACACTATATAGCTTGCTAAGAAATAATCCAATTATTGCACTTTGTTACAAAATAAAACAAAAATAAAAACCCAGGCTTTTGTCCTACTGAAATGAACACACATGCCCTGCAAATGAAGCTATGGGATGAAAATGTTTCCTCAGAAAAGGACAGGCTCTTGGAAAATTATGGAGAAAATAGCAGGTGAATATGAAGATGCTTGGTAAGTATCTGCCCTTTTCAAAATGCGTGCTAAAGAGCACAAAATGATGCAACTAGTTTGATCTCTCCCATTACAACTCGATTTGGGGAGGAGACTGACAATGTCTAAATGATTCTTCAATTTTATTTGCAAAAATTATAGGGGGAATTTAAAATTATATAGGATGGCTTTATTGATTTTGGATATCACTCATCTAAAAATGTTTAGGCTCTGCCTATAAGGGGCTGATGTAAACAGTTCACATCTAACCCAGAACTGTAAATTTTAAATTATGACTGGTGGATTAACCTAGCACAGGAAACCCAGTTATACAATGGTTGTTTCAGTACATATCTATACAGTTTAAGAAATGGCACAGACCATGCCATGGATGCACTGAAGGCTTTTCGTGGATTAGTTTAGACTAGAGTTTTGAGAAATGACTGTTTTGGCATACAACTTTCAAAATCGTCTTAGCCAAAATGACCATGGTGATTCTGGAAGTTGTAGTTCAAAATCAAGAGCTATGGCAGTTCTGGTATCTTATGACACACTGTATGGGACTGGAAAGAAATATTTGGCACAACTTAACAATGCCAGATCTCAGCATTTCTGGCCCTCATAGCTGAAGATGGAATAATTAGGATGAAAAATTGAAACATTGTGGGGGTTTATATATTTTTGAGCTATTTGTTCTGTTTGCTGTGATTATTGCTTTGCAAACTTTAATGTGTTCATTAAAAAACAAAGAAAAATAAATACTGAAAATTGAAACTAGGCTGAACAGGATTTCCAGGGCTTCACAGTATTCTATGGCTCCATCTCTCGTTCAAGGATTGCCGGAGCAGAATAAATTATGCAAAACACAGATGCAATTGCAAGTTTTCATAATTTATTCAGGTTACAAGATTTCGATTTCTGTTGACACACAGTATTACACAACCTTTTCCCGTAAAAAGAGTGGTGATTATGTGTGTAGGATGCACTTTGTGTATCTGATATGGAAACCATCCATGTCACAGTGAAGATCTCAAAGGCTGGCATGGACCTGACATAATAACCCCTGTGCAATTTATACGACAATTCACACTAAAACCGCAACTGGATGATACAGAGACTGTTCTGACAAAGCGATTGCCATGCTTGGAGCTGAAACACGGGAGTGCTGATTGCATTTAGGAACAGATTCATACACTGACACTCACAATCTGCTAGAGTAAATGCTTTTCTGGGGTAAAGGCCATAACATGGGGCCATGTCCAACTATTGGCTGTATCCCTGGAAATCCTGCACTGCATTCTCTGGAGATGGCAATAGCTGCTACTGGAGGAGAAGCTCCAGTGTGTTCCTTTTCACATGGTGTGCTCCTTTTCACATAGGGCAATTATTATGTCCAGCATGTGCCACCTGGGGATATTGTCAGCCCTCCGCACTTGCTGGGGTTAGGGGAACAGGATCCCCCTGAAAGTGAAAAACTGCAAATAAAGGAATTCTTATTTTTTTTTCCTGAGAGAATACCTCTCTAAGAATTTCTAGGTCTCCCAGCACAACTCTACAATCAACTTTCACTGTAAGCTGACCAGAGGACCTAGGGATTCCTAGAGAAAACATTTTTGATCAAATCCATGAATAATCAAATCTACAAAACTCAAGTTTGCAGATGTGGAGGGATGACTATACTTCCTGCAACTTCTTTATAGCAGTCATAGCATAAGGCATTTCCTGTCCTTTGAGAGATATTGAGGAATTTTGAGATAGTTGAGTAACTTGCAGAAGCACTCTTAGGCTACATGGTTACACTAGGAACATACTTCAAGAAGTATAAAGCATGCTTCCAGATGTTTGCTTGGCCAAACAATGGTGGCTGCAAAACCTAGAAGGAAACGACGAGTACTTTACAAATGAGGCACCTTCACTAATGAGTGTTGTGCAGAGCCTGGAAAAATTACTTTGTTGGACTGCAACTCTCAGTAACCCTAAGTCAGCATTGCTGGGGGTTTCTCAGTGTCTTGAGTCCAAAAAAAAACCCAAAATATTTCCATACTCTGTAACATTAAAGGTCCTGTATAACAATTCCCACCTATCTCCTCACTCTCTCAGATTCTGCCGACAAAGTGTGGGCACACATGGATGTTCTGGGTGTCAATGCGTGAAAACCAAAAAAGAAAACCCAAGAAACATGATAGAAATGGCTGTTTCAAGATGAAGGGATACACACTGTGAGGTTGAGCATCTTCCTTCCTTCCACCCTCCCCTCCCAACTCTCCCAGTTATGAAGGTAGCATTTTTGGCCCAGCTTATTACCAGCTGCATCAGTAGTAGAAAAGAAAAAGGAACAGAAGAAAAGAAAACACAGCTTGCTTGAAAGTTTTGAACCAGCCATTTAGAAAAAAGAAGCTGCTTGAACACAAGGGGGTGTTGCTTTGTGAGTCTATACAAGACTTCCTGGCCAGCAGATAACTGTCAATGTTACTTTATTCCTTTGCTCCTTCAACATAGGAACCAGCGCTGAATGGCTCATCCCAACAGTTGAAAGTCCATTGACCGCAACAATCATATCGCCACACCTGAAGAGAGAAACGGAGAGGGAGAGAGATATGGCAGTGTTCAGTAAATCTATACACATAATAAAAGTGAAAATCTTTATGTGTGTATGTGGCAGAGGTGTCTACTTAAACAGACAGCTTGCCACCTCCACAAACAGCTACAACTCCCAGTACTCAGGAGACACCAATGGACTCAAACAATGATGAATCTGGATCAAACTTGGCATGCATACCCAATATGCCCAAGTTTTGAGGGGAACTGGCCTGGACATTTTGGAGTTGTATGTACTGGGATGTATTGTTCACCTGCAATCAAAAAGCACTCTGGACCTGACTTAGCACACAGAACCCCCATGACCAACAAAAATGCAGGAGGGCTTTGGAGGAAATTCACCTTGATTTATAGGAATTATAGTTCATCTACATCCAGAGAGCACCGTGAGCACAAACAACAATGGATATGCACCAAATTTGGCACATATAGCCAATATGCCCACATTTGAATACTGGTGGATTTGGGGTGGAATTGGCCATGACATTTGGAGTTTTAGATACTGGGATTTATAGTTCACCTACAATCAAAGAGCACTCCGAACCCCACTGATGATGGATCGGGAACAAACTTGGCACACAGAACCCCCATGACCAAATGAATATACTGCAGAGTTTTTTTTTGGGGGGGGGGGAATTGACCTTCATTTGGGACTTGTAGTTCACCCACACCAAACTGAGAATACCCAACATTCAAAAACAAACAGTGCCTTTTTGAAATACCCTGGGCATTACCAGGTCCCCAAGCTAGTATAGAAATAATGCTCACATTTTTGTTTTGGCAAGAAAAGGCTTTGCAACACATTTGAAGCATCTCAGCAAGAAGATGGACAATCTCTTTTAAAAAATTAACATTTGGCGGCTTTGTATTTTGGGGAAAAAAACTAAAACATTTTTTGCCAAACAAGAACTATATTTCACACTGCTGCTGGCTATACACAACTCCCCTTTTGCAACAGGTAAGTGGTTGTGTAGGCAGGGGGCAGTGCACTGCTTATCCAAGACCCCAACAAATATTACTGACATGCAAGGGAACTATAGGAGGACTGTATTATTCATCTCAAGGACTTGATCTCTGAATTTTATATTTATGTGAAAACATAAATATAAAATTATGGTATTATATGGTATTATTCCCCTCTATTCTGAAAATCAGTATGTAACAATGCAGCCATCACCTGAGGTTGTACAGGTGAAATGTACAGATAAAATCTGATTGAGCTAATACGCAAATTGTATATATATTTTTTGGTGTCAGGAGCGACTTGAGAAACTGCAAGTCGCTTCTGGTGTGAGAGAATTGACTGTCTGCAAGGACGTTGCCAGGGGCCACTCGGATGTTCGATGTTTTACCATCCTGTGGGAGGCTTCTCTCATGTCCCTGCATGGGAAGCTGGAACTGACAGACGGGAGCTCACCCCGCTCTCTGGATTCAAATCGCCAACCTTTCGGTCAGCAGTCCTGCTGGCATAAGGGCTTAACCCATTGCACCACCAGGAGCTCCAGTTGCATAATAATAATAATAATAATAATAATAATAATAATAATAATAATAACAACTACTACTACTACTACTACAAAAACAGCAGCAGCAGCAACAACAATAATAATAACTGTATCATAATAAAATAATAATAATAATATACTGTACTTTATTTATATTCCATTCTATATTCCATGCCAAAGAGGTGCCTATTTATCTACTTACATTATTGTTTTTGAACTGCTAGGGGAATAGAAGCTGGGCTGACGGCCAGGAGCCCACCCCAACCCAGGCTTGAATTTACCCTTGGCTTCTGTATCTCTTTGTTTCAAAGTAGCATAAAAGGAGGAAATGAAATTGCTTACTTAAGTCTTCCATCAAAGTATGCTGGTGTTCCCAGAACAATCGTTTTTATGAAGAAAGGCTGGTTTGTGTGATTCTCTTCATAGCCCCCAACAATGCTAAAGCCCCAGCTTGCCAAATTGCTCCTCCGTAGCACTACGTCGTGGCAACTGTGCAGGCAGCTATGGAAACAGAGTGTCACAAAACAAAAGATGTGTCTTGTAATTCTTTTACACCAAACTAGCACCCAACTTAAGTGCAAAGTTTTTATTTTCTCACCCTCTTGAATATGTTTAGGAGAGTACTAGGTGAATTAAATTCTATAGAATTCCTTATGTTTACTTTGAACACTTCCTAACATTGTTAAAAATCCTAATTATATAATGCTTTTTCCTTTTCAAAAATTATTCTAATTGCTTCACATGAATAGTCAACTAATTGGTCTTTTGAATAAGTATAACCATCATGCCAGACAATAATCAGAGCTTCTTTCTTGTTGCTATAATAACGTCAAAACTTAAAAAAAATATAGGTGAGCCAAAAGTCACAAAGACATCTGATCTTTTATAACTTGCTGTAATTTTATTTTCTGTATATACTGTATATGATGCTATGGTGTTGTGATTTTAAAACAAAAATAAAGAAGTTATTAAATATTGAAACCTCTTTGTGAATTTTGGCCCACCTGTACTTGGCTGCAGGTTGGCTTTGACAATCAAACTGAGTACAGTTTTTTGACCAGTCAACTGTGTAAACTGTCTTCCTGCCTGCTTATCCTGTGGAGTCCTACTATCCATTTTCCCATGCAAAACATTAGGTGCACACATACTCTATTGCTTATTAGGATGGATAGGTTCCTTAAATGCACATCTCTCCAGCTCTTTCTCTAATGAATTCACAGCAGTGCACATGATTCTCATGTTTCCTGTTTTGGAGTTAAAAAAAATCTTGTGAGGCAGGTCAGGATGAGAGAAAAACTGGCTTGATGTCACCCACCGTTTTGAGGGTTCAACGGGGACTCTTAGTACTACACCACACTGACA
Source organism: Anolis carolinensis (assembly GCF_035594765.1). Taxonomy (NCBI): domain Eukaryota; kingdom Metazoa; phylum Chordata; class Lepidosauria; order Squamata; family Anolidae; genus Anolis; species Anolis carolinensis. The sequence continues at coordinate 31,083,506 of NC_085843.1, forward strand.
CTCTAGTGACTAGATCAGGCATGGACAAACTTCGGTCCTCCAGGTGTTTTGGACTTCAACTCCCGCAATTTGTAACAGCCATATAATGACTTGTCTACAAAGCAACAAAACGATGACCTAAAGGCAACTAAAGGCCTGCTCAAACAAACATGCAACAGCTATAGAAGATTAGAGGAAGAAGCATTGCTGTTTAGTTGGCTGTGAAGCAATACCTTGGAAGCCCCAGCCACATCACCCACGATGGAGACCAGCTTGCATCATATTCATTCTCGCTGATGGTGCTGGGGGGCTCATCATTTGCTTGGGGTTGTTCTTCAGCAATCTGAACCTCCAAGGCTTTTAGGGCAACAACTGAAGAGGCAGCACTGGCTTTGAGCATTGCCACCGCCTCACTGTGACTTAAGTTGGTCAGATCAATGCCATTAATATTCATCAGCACATCACCTAGGAGAAAAGAAAGGAGAGAGGGAAAAACTCCTATGAGGTGTTTAGATACCTTTGACTTCCCTATGCAATAACATAAGTCATTGATTTATGCTCCTAACTGGCACTTGGATCAAATAAGCCATTGTAATCACAGTGCCACATACATCATGCTTGCATAATACAAACTTATATAGTGGCCACACTATATCACCCTTCTGCATATTGGCCAGCTATTATTATTATTATTATTATTATTATTATTATTATTATTATTATTATTATTTTATTATGACACAGCAAACATGATAGATATGCTGGATTTCATATCACAAAATCACAAGTCAAATACTTCCCAAGTGTCTAGGACTGTGTGATGTATTTTCGGATGATGCGTGCAGATCCCAGCAGGGTGGCCTTCTTCTTCTTCTTCTTCTTCTTCTTCTTCTTCTTCTTCTTCTTCTTCTTATTATTATTATTATTATTATTATTACCCCGCTTTATCTCCCCAAAGGGGACTCTGTTTATTGTCCCACTGGGCATTGCAATTTCTGCAACTCCAGTAAATAAAATAGTATACTGAAGGCAATGATGATAAAGGCAATGTGTGTCATACAGTTTAAGCAACTCTTTTCAAAATACCCCCAAAATTGTGTGTTGGTGGAGTTCTACCACATGTGTGGTTGCGATAGGAACTCCTTTGCTTTCTGATGGTTCAATGTACACAAATTTTGTTTCCAGCACAAAGTTAAAGGTGGTGTGTAAAATCAGCTTCAGGCTATATGTATAAGGTGCATATGAAACACATGAATTTCATGTTTACACTTGAGTTTTATCTCTGGAATATCTCACTATGTACATATATGCAGATATTCCAAACTCTGAAAAAAATCCAAAACGTTTTTATCTCAAGCATTTTAGTTATCAGATAATCATCCTGTACTTGTGGAAAGGCAGCCAGCACAAGGGAAAGAAAGCACCAGCAAAAAGGCTGCCCATCTGCTTGCCTCCTTTTGTTATATCTGCCTGACTTTGCCCAGAGTGCAGTCACTATCATAGTGCCTCTCTACAGGTTGCTGGGCAATATCTCCTGCATAAGCCACATGGAAATGAAAGACAAGCTGTGCAAGATGAAGGCATTCCTCCTATATTTCAGTGGGATTTGTACATAACAGAGCTTTCCCCACCAAGAGATCATTCCTTTCCCACCTCTTTTGATTCTGCCATCTCTGGCCAAGCAGCCGTGAGGCTGCACGCTTGTAACAAAGATGGGGAGCTCTCCACTTTTGCTGCCTCTGCCTCCGGCTACGGTCATACCAAGGGATTCATGGGGCTCCTTCTTCACCGTGATGTGCTTCTCTTGGCAAGTCACACACTGTGAGAGATCCTGAAAGAAGATAATAGATGTTGACATTTCAGGCAGACATTCAGGTCAACCTGGATCTAAAACCCACATTTAGTCACGTACAGGCGTATGGGCTTCTCTTTCACCCTCTCCCTGATCTTGAATGCTTTAGTAAAATTCCTGGGAAATATAAAATGTCGGTGGACCTTTTCTTATACCACTGATATTTAAATCAGGTTGTACAATAGAGCATAACCACCTAAATCAAATTGCTAATGCTACCTAGAATAAACTCACTGAATCATGGAATTTATAAAAGGGTTGGCATACTAAATTTCCATTGATTTAACAAATCTAATTTGGTTGGGATTAATATGAGATAGGATTGTGGATTCCTCCGAATATTGCTGGATTTCATTTCCCAGCATTCTTGACCTTTGGCTGTGATAGTTCAAAACATCTGAATGGAGACAAGGTTCCTGCCCTTGGACAGACCATGGCATTTACATCCCCCATTCCAGTCTTCGGGGTAAAATGTGAATTAGAACCATGGAGTTTGTTTTATCTGCTCAAGTTTATAGAAATTGAGACTTAAGCAGTTGCTGAAATCATACATTCAGATCTTGAATGATGTCCTCCGCTGCACATGAACACCAGTTTTTACAGAACACAAGGTGGTGGAGCAGTCAGAATTTGGGATATGAAGGTTCCCAAAATACATTGAGTGTCCTTGGGCCAATCACTGTTTCTCAACCTAGCTTTTGTCATAGTATTGTTATGAAGACAACATTAGGGGAAAGGGTAACTCATATACGCTGTTCTGAACATCATTAAGGAAAGGTGGAACAGAAAAGTAAAAAATGAATAAAACATTGATTTACAGTGTGATTGATCAGCACCATTTGAGACCATCTATCCACGAATGAACCATTTTCCTACATGCTTGGGACCCTATTGGCTTTTACACAGTTGGTAGGTTTAACTAACTCTTTTATTAATGATTGGGCACTGTTTCTTTTAGCAAACTATATATTTTTGTTTTTTACTCAGTTTATCACTCTTCCCAATCTTATGTTTGTTCTGTCTCAAATTTGCATCTGTTTTTTTTTTAAAGAATTATCTGGAGACTATGATATGGAGCAATGGATTCAAACTGCAGGATAAGAGATGCCACCTAAACATTAGGAAGAACTTCCTGGTGGTAAGAGATGTTTGGTACTAGAATATGCTGCCTGTTCAGAGTGTGGTGGAGTCTAGATGATCATTTTTGGGGGTGCTTTGACTGAGTGTTTCTGCATGGCAAGGGGTGGGACTGCATGGCCCTTGGAGTCTCTTCCAACTTTGGGCTTCCATAATTCAATGAATTCATTTTTGTGCCATTTTTGCCAACATAAAGCAAATTTGTGTGTAATTTTCAAAAAACACCTTCCCTAGTATATTTTGCATTATGTTTTTTGAGACCTGAATTGCAAAATGAGAAAACGGATGAATGTATTTTGTTTCATGTACTTATTTAAGAAATGCAGGTTATGAGTCTGCATTAAAATGGGAACCAAACAAATATAACCCCCAACAGCCAAATAAATGACATCCTGTTGAGACATACCCTGTGTGGGCTGGGCCTGCTGCTGTGGTAGAGCGTGTGAGATGGGTGCTGGCTGACTGGGTGGGTGCCTCCGTCTCTTAGGATGCTTACAATTTGTGACTTGGCAGGTCTGGAAATGGTTAGACTCACCCGCTCTCCACTGGCCTGAAGAAGAACATGAAGTAAAATCAGTGCTACTGTTCATGTGCCATACAGTTGTAAGAAGGAAAACACTGAAAGATACTGCAAGCTGAACTGCACAGATAATAACCACAGATTCTCAAGTTAAACTACACTGCAGGAATGAATGCAATCACATTTCAGGTATAAGTTTGTATACTTCTTCAGCCAGGAATTTCTATAATATTTGGTGCAAACATGCTCATAGTTTTAAAAACCCTCTCCCATGCCCGGACACAGTTCATTGACATCTCTGGTGGAAGTGGAGGATATTATCCCACTCAGCAGATCTCAATCCTTGGGTTATTAAAAGGATATGTCAATTGAAACAGAGAATTTTAAAAGCCAGGAAAAACAAATCAATTGAAAACAAAATAAGGTCCCTCTCTAAAAATCCACATTAGCTACCAAAAATGCTTTCTTGAACTTTTTAAAAATAGTAAATCTAGCTTCTTTTACAGGGACTTTCACAGCCTGTGAGTGTTGGCTGATGTTCTCACAAATCTTATTTTGGGAGATGGGACTGAGTGAAGGGCCCATAAAGATCTCAATACCAGAGTAGGCGTCTTTGTGGGAAAATTATTCTTCAGGTAGCACAGAGAAGTAATACTGGATTACAATGACAGACAGTCCAACCTGCTTCAACGGCAGCTCATTATGTTCTTATGAGGGGCATTGCATTTCTTGGTTTCACTGTGCTAGAACCAGAACAATGTATATTGAAAAATGATTCACCCCTACTAGAACAGTTGGAAAACAGCCATAAGTAGAACAGTAGTCTGTCCAACTGGCAAGCAAATATTAAGTGATATTAAGAAGAAAAAGAATTTCTGATGTGGCATCTTTTTTACTGGGAGAAGGATAAAGAAGAAAAACTGAGAGGTTTAATCTAAAAATGGATAAAAGACATCATATATAAAATGTCTTTTAATTGTGGTTCATGATAGTAGCAAGTCTGTACAACTATATCCCAGAAAACTGTAGTAGTTTCTTTAATGCAGGAAAATAAAGCTTTATATTTTTTGCCACAAGATGTCCTGTTACAGACTGCTTTCCTATGGGAGCCAAAATAACACATATGCTTGAAATTGTAACGAAGGAGGCACTGAGATATTGAAACCGTTTTGTACGCTGCATGATGTCAACCTACAACTAGCACCATATTTAAAGAGGGTTTTTTTTCTGAAGGGGTGGTAATTTGCAAAGAAGAGCCTGAGAAGAAAATGTTAACTGCTCCAGCTTCTTGGAAGATAGTAGTCAGATATGCCCTTTCTCTACTGAAACTTTCCCCTAAATGTGACATGTCTAATAGAATAGTGGGCAAGATATAGTTCACTAGCTGAATGTGGCTTCCCATCCATCTTTACAGCTTTCACAGGCCTTGTGGGATTTCCTGGCACTTGCTGTCACAGCCACGGAGGGGGAAAAGCACTGTTTACTTTTAAGAATGGATTTTCCCTTCCTGCCTTGATAATAAACAGATAACAGGCACACCTCCGTTACTGAAGCCTGACAAAGCAGATCCGTTTTACAAAGGCTTTGCACATCCGTCCAGTGCCCTCTCATTTCCTCCTATCCTCTGTCTAGCTCATGGGCCAACAATTGTGGAAAGCACACAGGCTGCAGTAATCCCCCAGAAACCTTGAATGGCCAAACATCACACAGCGTCTCATGGAAAACAATGTAGGCCCCAAATACCAAACAGCTGCCTATTCCTGTAACAGATAACTGTGACTTCATTTTTGCTCAATCTGAGCCTTACCTGGATAATCTGAGCAGCCAATTCAGGTGTGCCATGCTTGAGGTCATGCCCGTTGATGGCCAACACCTTGTCATTGCTACACAGCCTTCCATCCTGAGCAGCCAGGCCCCCTTCTAAAAGGTCAAGGATAAAAACTCCCGGCTCATCTGTTCTGCGCACCAACTTAATGCCAAGTTGCTCACTGGAATCTCGCTTGTGCAAGGTCACGTGAAAACTTTCCTCTCTCTGGGGAGGACTGTCACTGTGGTTGTGAGTTCGGCTCCCAAAGCGTCTCTCTCGGAGTACGGTGAGGTGCAACACTGCGCAAGGCTGGGACAGAATAGCTCTGGCGTGGTTGTGGGACACATTGCTGATATCAGAGTTATTGACCTAGAGCGGGGAAAATAAGTGAAAATCTGTAACAAAATGCTACAGCCAGCCATGCCCGTTTTAGGAAACTCACTTCCGTTTGCCCTCCCGTTTTCCCCTATTCCATTCTTCCCTACAACAAATTGCTGTAGTTTGGGGAACTAGCCACCCATGTCCTCTTCTAGAATAATCCACTCCATTCATTCTCCCCTGTTTTTGTATTTTTGCAACAGCTGTGGCTGCTACAAACTTGTTCCTCTTTCTCCTATTCAGTATATGTGATTCTATTTTGGATAAAGATAAAAACAAAAAACAAAACTGGGGAAAAGCATATCAATTCATACTTATTCCTCATTGTCAATTTGGAGAAGTTGACTTTTTAAACTACAGCTCCCCTTAGCCATGTTGTCTGGGGGATTCAGGATGCAAGGAAGTCCTGCATCCTGTTAAAAATGAATTGATACTTCTAAAAACCAACAAAAGAGATCTTTTGTTTTAACCACAAAAACAGGAGGCAAGCTTTTCACATCATTCAGCAGAGGAAGACAAACAGACATCCGTCTGACTTCCCACATTTAGAAAAAAATGCAATGGATCCAAAATAGTGAAGGGATGCAAACTCCAAGAGCTATGTAACTCACTATATCAACAGTGAAATAGTAAATCCTCCTTTGTTTGAATAATATCATTTTTTCCAACCTGACGCTGCTAACATTTGCCCAGAAACAAGGGATAGCAAGTGGCTGCCAGGAAATTATGAATCTTTCCTGGCCACATCTCCCTCCTTCATTTGATATGGCGCTGCAGAGTCTCGATAGACGTAAGCCAAGATGAATGTATAATTACATACATACTTGCAGTATTTGATCTCCAGCAAGGAGCCGTCCATCTCTGGCAATAATCCCATCTCGATAAACTTCCTGAATAACAATGTTGATCAAAGGTGTTTCATTGCCACCCACGATGCTAATTCCCAGCTCAATATAAGGATTGGACCGATGGATTTCAATGGTTGTGATCTCGCCTTCTGGCAAACTTGGCGGGTGATGGGTTGCTGCCCGATTTGGAACAAAAAACAAAAACAAACACAATATGTACACCTAAATAGATTTGCAAACCACAGATAGGAGGAACTGTTAGACAGGCAACGAAAGGACACCAGGCACGATGTGATGCAAATAAATTACAACTTGTGCAAATGCAAATAATGAGCCCTCTCCTTTTGCAGTCTCAGGTTGGGAGGAAATTAAACCAGCAGGTTTATGGAGCGTTGGTGGAAAAGTTCATCTTTGGGGATTGCAACTTCCAGAATTCCTCAGTTGTTGTGTGCCATCCATCCATTTCTGATTTATGATTACCCAGCCTAAGACAATACTTTCAATGGTTTTCTTGGTAATATTCATTTAGAGGTTATTATCATTGCCTTCCTGAGAATGTGAATGGTCTAAGGTCAGCTAATGGTGTTGTTAGAAGAAACAGTGGTTTCTGCACTTGTTCGTGTTGTTCTCTTGTCCACTTGGAATGAGATGGTTCAGACAAAGTCCTGATTCCAAAGATGTTATGGGAGGATAACACTGTCTGTTCAGTCGGGGTTAACTGCACTCTGTTGTCCAGACTGAACCCCTTTACAATTTGATGGGGGAAGATGTGCCAAAAACACCCCCACCCCCATTTTAAATTAATATATAAAGGATCATGCTATAGCCATTCAATAATAATAAATGTTCCTCCTCTTGAGGATTCTAAGCTTCTTTTTCTTTCAAGCTCACCCATTCTAAAATGGGCACTTCCACTGTATCTGGAATAAAAACTCTAGTAGACCTTTCATTCCAGTAATGATTACTCACAATCCTTGTTTAGCATGGGTTTCTGAGTGGGGATTCAAACCCTGATCTCCCAGAGTCCAAGTCCAACACTCAAACAACTACACCACACTGGCTCCTCTGAATCCCTCATCTATCATAGCAAGCAAAACTTGAGCAGCCAGACAACACTGATAGAGCTCAACCAACCAGGAAGTTCATCATTTGGCCTGATTTGATTTGAACCATATCATATTAATCTATTAAATGTTTACATTCTACCTAGGTTTGACAGGTCAAGGCTATCCCAGGCCCTATCATGAGAAGGCATGACTCACTAGAAAGGATACTTGGTAAGGTAGAAAGCAGTAGGAAAATAGTAAGGCTGCATTCCAGATGGAAAGACTCAATCAAGGAACTGCAAAATCTGAGCAGGGCTTTTGAGGATAAAGTGACTTTGGAGGTGTCTCATTCATATTGTTACCATAAGTCAAGGTCGACTTGAAGGCAGTTAACACCAAAAATGAATGAGACAATGGATTTTTTTAATGAGCTAGTGAGATAAAAAGTTTAATAACAAAACAGGTGAATGGAAAAAGCAGTTGCTTGTTTGCATGCAAGAACAAAATCTGTCTTTGAGACTGCATAGGCTTTTTAAAAAAAATACATTTAATGGAGACAGATCAAACAGGATGTCAAAGGGGAAACAGAACATACTGTCAGCTCCTGTGCTCTCTTCAAAGGCAGGGTTGTCAAGGCCAGACTCATCTGTCCACACTGGAACAGTGGCTGATGTAATGTTCTGCTCGGCTGGTGTTGTTCCTGTCCCGGCATGCTCTGCATCCGGAGACTGGGAACCAGGGCGATCGATCACGCTGCTCTCGTTTTCACTCTCAGTGTCAGTCTGCAGCTTGCTGTTTTTTCTTCTCTCCAAGGCGGCTCGTCGATGGGAAGCCCCAGGACACCTAGGGATGAAACAGTAATAGTCACAAAAGCAGGAAACTGCACAAAGTGTCTGAGCACAATTCAAGCTTCTTTATGCATTAATTGAGCATTATTCTTCCCAACAGAGTGCTCACCAGATATTTCAGACTGCAACATCCATCATTCCTGTCTACTCATTAAGCTGGTCTGGCTTGATGAGAGTTGTAGTCCATAATATCTGGCACACAATAGAGTGAGAAAATCTTTTAGCATCTCGTTAAAATATTCGACATTTCGATGAGAACCAGACAATTTTATTTATTTATTTTGTGTCAAAAGCATTGTACATTTCAAATAATGGAAATAAAAATAAAATTAAAAAAAAAGAAAGAAAAGAAAGAAATAACAAGCAACTAAATAGTTCTGGACCAAAAGCAGGCAACAGCAACCGCATTGTCTGTAGCTTTAAACAACTCCTCCTCTCTATATGAGGCAGGGCATTGTGGGCAAGCATACATATGCTGAGTTGTTTGTTCAGCTCCACAGACAATGAAACACCAATACACTCAGCTCTCCAAATGCAGATTCTGTAACCACAGAGTCAACCATCCACAAATTGAGATTTTTTTTAAATCACAAAAGCAAACCTTAATTTTGCCATTTTATATAAGTAGCTAAAATCAAAGCATGAACCACAACAATAGACGTCATGTCTGATATTAAACAAAAAGTAGAAGATGCAAATATAGGCAGTCTCCAAGTTACAAATATCCGACTTGCAAACGATTCATAGTTACGAATTGGGGCAAGACAACAGGAAATGAGAGAAATCTACCCCTAGGAAGGGAAATTCACTTCTGGAAGACTTATCAAGGGGAAAGGGGATCTCCACTGAAGCTTTATAATCAGTCCTTGTTTCCACAACAAGCATTTTTTTCAAAATCCAATTATCACAGGGACAGAAAGTGAGGTGAAATCTTCTGAATAGAGGCACAGACAGCAAAACAAATATCACAGGGATGTTAACCCTTCCCTATGCTATCCAAAGCTTGGTAGATAGATAGATAGGTGTTACATTTTAAAATGTTCCTATTCTAACTTACAAGCACATTCAATTTAAGAACAAACTTACAGAACCTATCTTGTTTGTAACCTGTGGGCTTTTAAAAACTCAGAACTCCCAATACAAGTATTTGAAACTCTGGCGACATTTGCCCTGTTTGTTTCTGCCTTATAAAATCGCAATAAAAAGAAAACAAAACATCAAAAACAAATAAATAGCAGATTGTGAAGTACTGATGTTGAGTGCTACCTATAGGTGTAGAGCAGGGGTCCCCAAACTAAGGCCCGGGGGCCGGATGTGGCCCTCCAAGGCCATTTATATGGCCCCTGCCCTCAGTTTAGACTTAGGCTCGCCCAAAGTCTGAAATGACTTGAAGGCACAACAACAACAATCCTACTTGATTATCTCATTGCTCAGAAGCAGGCTCACACTTCCCACTGAAATCTTGATAAGTTTACAGTATGTTGGTTAAAATTATTTTTATTTTTAAATATTGTATTGTTCTTTCATTTACTAATATTGTAAATGAAATATTGTAAATGAATGATATGGTAATAATATAATACATATAATAGTATACATATAATATTGATAATAATATTATAATGTAATACAATATAATATTTATTTATTTCTTACAGTATTTCTACCCCGCCCTTCTCACCCAATAGGGGACTCAGGGCGGCTAATAATAATAATACAATATAATAATATTGTATAATATAATAATATTAATTATATATTAAATGTAATGCTACTAATATTATTATGGTATAATGGTATAGTACAATATAGTAATATATAATGCTAATGTTGTGCTATGCTAATAATATAATATATTGTATGTACATACAACTTGTAAGCCGCTCTGAGTCCCTTTCGGGATGAGAGAGGGTGGGATATAAATGTAGTAAATAAATAAATAAATGTTGGGGGGGGGGGTTTGCACTATAAATAAGACATGTGCTGTGAGCATAGGAATTTGTTCATTTTTTTTTTCAAATGATAATTCGGCCCCTCAGCAATCTGAGGGACCATGAATCGGCCCTCCACTTCAAAAGTTTGAGGACCCCTGGTGTAGAGCTTAGAAGTTGGCAGGGAACATAAAGTCCTCCATATGCTGCTTGTTGTTGTTTATTTGTTCAGTCATTTCTGACTCTTTGTGACCTCATTGGCACCCACATCAGAGTTCCCCTGTATGCTGCTAGATTCATTGAATTGGAAGAGACCACCAGGCCCAACTAGTGCAACTCCATTCCACCAGCTAGAAATACACAATCAAGGCACACCTGACACATGACCATCCAGCCTGTTTAAATATCTCAAGAGGAGACTCTGTCATCATCCAAGACAGCATATTCCACTGTGTATCAGCATTAACCGTCAGAAGGTTTTTCATAATCAGTTTTTCCAACAGTTTCTAGCTAGTGATAACGAATAATGGAAACTGTAGACCAAAACACCGGGACATGTTTGTATCCATGTCTTACAACAGTGGTTCTCAACCTGTAGGTCCCCAGATGTTTTGGCCTTTAACTCCCAGAAACTCTAACAGCTAGTAAACTGGCTGGGATTTCTGGGAGTTGTAGGCCAAAAAACACGAGGACCCACAGGTTGAGAACCACTGTCTTAGAAGAATCTTCAAATGAGAATCTCAAGAATTTTTGGTACTTACTAAGTGGAATATGGAAGGGAAAGAACTCAGCACAGGATGAAAAATAATGGGCTGTATTCAGATGCTTTGCCTTTGATGTCAATGACACCAGCTGAACTTACGTTCAGGAAATGTGCTCTGCATTTATCCAACATATTACAAACAGAACTAACTAAATAGAGCCAAATGCTTTTCACCAGCCAGGAAGATGAGTAAACTGCTTGCAGGGCTACAGTTTACAGTATCTGGGGTCTAATATGAGTGGATACATCTGGTCAGCTGTCCACATTCCCTTGAACAACAAACAAATTATTCAGTGAAATTTTACGATTTGGAGAACATTTTTCACAGAATTATAAAATAACAGTAGAGTTGAAAGAGACCACAAGGGCTATCCAACCCACTCCCCTGCCACGCAGGAAGACACAAAAGTACCCCTGACAGATGACCATTCTGCCTCTGCTTAAAAACTTCCAGAGAAAGAGAATCCACCACCAGTATATTCAACTGCCAAATAGTTCTTACCATCAGGAAGCTGTTCCGACTGTTTATGTGGAATGTTTTGTTGCATACTGGGCCAATGCCATTTACTTTTTGAGTTTTTAATTGCTTTTTTAAAGAAACTCCAGATAAAAAGCAATCACCTTCAAATAAATAAGGGCAACACCTGGTTCAGTAAATGACTTTTGGCAAAGTCCAGTCCAGAAAGTCATTAAGGACTAAGGTTTTGTAAAATATCATATACTTGGGAATTAGACGTCTACCTCAAAATTGTAACATTTTATTACAGATGAACTGGAAGTATTCTGTGAGATTTGAGGCTCTCAAGGGAATCTGATGAACCTGAAAATCTGATAAACCAAGGGGATGCTAATGAGGCAAAGGGGTAATATTGGAGGTGGGACTAGTGACCAGGAAATAATTACATTTGTCCCTCATTCTTCTAATCTCCTTGTTAAACTGGTTTGAAGATTTGCCACACACTCTACAACTGCCTCAGGGCTACATTGACATTCTATTCAGCCTTTCTGCTTAAATGAAGCCAGTTATTTAGTCAATGGAAATTACCAGGTCTGAGTTTGAAAGTCTACAATATCAAGGCCAAGAGGATCTGTTCAGATCTGTAAGGCTCACAATAATAGAGGGTGTAGGGCTTGGACCTGGGAAATGGTACATGATTCCCGCATTATGGGAACTTTGACCAATAAGCAAAGTTATATCCTATTGAATCCTGGGTTTCAGAGTTTGATGAGGCACTAGAGCAGTGGTTCTCAACCTGGGGTCCCCAGATGTCTTTGGACTTCAACTCCCAGAAATCCTAACAGCTGGTAAAGTGGCTAGGATTTCTGAGAGTTGTAGGCCAAAAACATCTGGGGTCCCCAGGTTGAGAATCACTGCACTAGAGCTTTTTGGCTGAGAATTCTAAACTGCGATTCTTATAATTCCATAGGAGTTTTGCACTGTGATCCCACTTTAAGTGCCATGATTCCATATGGTATCCTGGCGATTAAAGTGGAATCATACCGCAAATGTCATGTTGTGTGAAAATGCCATAGGAATTCCCACAGATTCCGTGGGACTGCTGAAAATCTGAAAAGTTGTTTATATGAATGTAACTCCTCTTGACGCAACTGTAAGTTATCACAAAGAAGATTCTACCATTTAATTCAATTCGAGCAGAGAACTGCATCACAACATTGGCAAAGCGCAAACATCCAATGGACTATTACATTCCACCCTGCATCTTAGTACATAAGATGCAGATTGGAGTTCAGTTATATCAAAATATGCAAAGATTAAATTCTTCAAGCATCCTTAATCCATAGGCTTTTTGTTCTCCTTCAGAATTACTGTATATACCCGAGTATAAGCCGGGGTTTTCAGACCTTTTTTAAGGCTGAAGAAATCTCCCTCAGCTTATACTCGAGTGAGGATCCTGGCGGGAAGATGTGGGGCTGAAAGAAGCTCTTCTTCTCTGCAGGACCTTCACCTCTTTGCACAGCGGAGAATTGGCTGTAGTGTTTAGGTGTGTCATGCGAATATAATGAGAAACCTTTAAGTCTATATAAAACAATAATCTCATCTTTTTACAAAATATAAATGAAAGGTTTTCATAAGACATGTTGTGTCCTCATACATTCCATTATTACAATTTCTGTATGCTTCCATATCTCTTATAAGCAGTTGGTTTAACCTCTGCTTTGCTAGTAAAACTGAATTACTGTTCCACAAAATGGCACATGTCTAAAATGTTGTGTTAGTGACATGAAACATTTGGAAAGTTCTGATTTAGGGGAAAGGAGGGAAATGCTTGGAAGAAAGAAATACATATCACACCAAGAAGTTGTATGAGGCCCTTCACCTCTTTGCCTTACCTGTTTTTGAGGTGAGCTTCCAGGTCGCAACGTTGCATTATCTCATCGCATACTGAAGCAAAGGGACATGACACAAAGAGCTTGTCGAGCAGTTTATGAACAAGAATGCTGGATTTTTTGCACAACTTAAAATGGAGCCTTTTGCGATCCAAAGGGCAGAAATCCTTCTCCTGCAGAAAGTTCCGTAGGCACTTGTAGCAGAATGTGTGACCACAAGGGGTGTCTAATGGCTGTAGCAAGGGTTGAAGGCAAATATGGCAGACCAAGTCATCGTCCACATCGTTCTGATAATTGTACAAGTGGTTCTCCCTCGTCCAGTGCTGTTGCCCGCATTCAAAGCACAGAGGGTTCAAGTTCTGTTCCACTGGGACTGTCTCTTCATTTGTGGTGCCCATTATAAAGCAATGTGATGGGGCTCCCTTGTCAATGGAGAAATAGAGGTTTCATTTGTTCTTTGTGGTTTCAATTCTTTAGAAAGGAATCACTTCCCTGAAAAAAAAATCAAAACATAAATTATTAATACAAATACCGACTGCTACCACTATAAGAAGAGCAAAAATATTGAAAACATAACAGTTATTGAAAACATAACTGAGATGACCGAGAGGGGAAATGATAACGATGTTTAAATGTTTGAAAGGGTGTTGCATTGAGGAGCGGGTAAGCTTGTCTTCTGCTGCTCTGGAGACTAGGACAGTGAACAATGAATTCAAAGTGAAGGGAAAGAAATTCCACCTAAACATTAGGAAGAACTTCCTGGTGATAAGAGTTGTTCGGCAGTGAAATATGCTGCTTCGGAGAATGGTGAGTCTCCTTCTCTGGAGGGTTTTAAAGCAGAGGCTGGATGGCCATCTGTCAGGGTGATTTGATTGTGTGTTCCTGCAGGGCAAAGAGTTGGAATGGATGGCCCTTGTGGTCTCTTCCAACTATATGATTATAGTCAAATAAACCTGTATAATGGAAACATTATGCCTAGGGTAGAATATTCCACTACTGAGCTAAAACTTCTGGTGAACACAAACCAAAGATGGTCAAAACCACAGCTTCTGAGTGCCATTCTTGAGACAA